>NC_079442.1:1814296-1866387 GCF_903798145.1 Danio aesculapii | reverse complement strand
TAGCTGCCGCAGACAGGAATAGTCCGAGTTGCAAATCTTGCGTGGCTATTTCGCCTCAATAAAAGCGTCAAGATGTGAAATCCAGGATGCAGCGGATGCTTTCGCTTGTGTGTTTCTCAGTTAATGAGCAGAAATAAGTTAGTGCTCAACATAAATGAGCACGCTTTGCATTTAAAATGAATATTTTTATCCATTTCTCAGTGAATATAGACGATAGTTTTTTTTTTTGTTGTTTGTTTTTATTATAACTTTCTTTCTTTATTTTTTTAACCATTCAAACAATGACTTAGAAATTCGACCCAACAAACATATACACATCAGTTGACAATACAAGATACAATATACAAACAATACAAACAATAAGTGTCTATGTGGATAAAAGCGTCTGCTAAATGACTAAATGTAAATGTAAATACTCACAGAAGTAAATAATAATAGATGAGTGTAATATAATAGTAATATATATAAATTTGTGTAATAATAAGATAATAAATAAATAATGATCATAAAAAATAATGATACAAGAGAAAGGAAAATACCAAAAATAAACTAAACCCAAATACTGGCCCTCAGTTTTAATCTACATTAGTCTAATCCTCTTCAATTTTAATATTTCCTGTAGAATTTATATTATTATTATTTTTTTTTTTTTAATTTTTTTTTTTAATAATCTATGAAAGGTTGCCAGATTTTGTAGATTTTTGGTTTCCTTTTTTAGTGAGAATCAGAATTTTAGACAGTTTTTTTTTTATGTATTTGAACAAAACAGTTTTCTTAAGCTGTTTATTTAATAAAATAAGAGTTTAGTCTCTGAACATCTTTAGCAACAGAAAATAATGCATTTACATTCACACAAGTTATGCTTTTTTTTCTTTTTCTTTTACTAAATTTTCTTTCCCTGTACATTAACTTTTTCTCTGACATATTAAATTATTTTCAGTTTTGTCTTTGGCACTGACTAATCTAAAATGCATATGCACGAATATTTACTGTAAAGCATCCAATAGAAAATATGAATTTAAAAGGGAGATCTGTTTGGGGTGAACTCATTTATGCCGAGAACTATAAAAAAAAATAATGTAAAGCCTATATATTATTTAAAAAATCAAAGTAATGCTTTTAAAATGAGAAAAACAAAAACCTCTTTAGTCTTTTCGTCTTTTCGAAACCTGTGTGTTTCAGCATTTTCCAGTCAGGATGCATGTATTATCTACAAAATGAAATGACAGATATTATTTACGGTTTAACTTCTTTTTTGTTGCATATAGTTATTAAAGAAAAATAGCAGCTAAGGTAAAAGGCGATTGTGGTATATTGACAGAAATTATGGTCAGAAGTCAAACAGAACTGTCAACATTGACACTGCAGATTCAGAAATCTGGCCATCATATCATAGCAAAATTAATTTCCAGCTTCAGTATCAGCCCATGAGTATTCAATTTCAATATAGCGCTGTTCACAATAACTAGTGTTTCAAAGCTGCTTTACAAGAGGCACATATTCTTGCATTACAATCAATTTCATTCATTCATTTTCTTTTCAGCTTAGTCCCTTTATTAATCTGGGGTCATCACAGCGGAATGAACCACCAACTTATCCAGCACATGTTTTACGCAGCGGATGCCCTTCCAGCTGCAACCCATCACTGGGAAACCCATACACACTCATTCACACATACATGCACTATGGACAATTTAGCCTACCCAGTTCACCTGTACCTCATGTCTTTTAGACTGTGGGTAAAACCGGAGCACCCGGAGGAAACCCACACGAACGCTGGGAGAACATGCAAACTCCACACTGAAACGCCAACTGACCCAGCCGAGGCTCGAACCAGCGACCTTCTTTCTGTGAGGCGACAGCACTACCTACTGCTGCACTGCATCACCTACAATCAATTTCAGAAAAGTTAGTTACAGTTACTACTATAGTATAGGTGATGTCTATGTGAAGAGGTGCATCTATGCTGTTCCTGTCCCCAATGTCTCCTTGGCTTTCTCTCATTGTTTTCTGCTGCCGTTCAGATGTTTGAGATAAAGCTGCAGTCGGTGATGCAGAGCGCCGTCATGCTTTATTCTCCACCATTCATATGACGACAGAGCAACATCAGGGACCGGAACACAACGCTTTCAATCTTATCTGATAATGTCTCGCCCTCCGCCGTATTACTGCTTTCCCTACTTCTTCCTCTTCTCTCAAGTTGGTTCTGTTCTGACTCTAGAAGTGGAGTCTTTACACCGTGTCCTAACACACGACAAGTCCTGATTCCATTCCAAAGCGATTCTTGACCAACATTTCTCCTATTTCGACAGCTGTGCAAATACTGTTGAAGTCACAATTGTTCGCCCTCCTGAATTATGAGCCCTCCTGGATATTTTTCTCCAATTTTGTTTAATGGAAATATTATTCTATTAAAACACATTTCTAATCATAATAGTTTTAATAACTAATTTATTCATCTTTGCCATAATGACAGCACATAATATTAGACTAGATATTTTCAAGATACTAGTATTCAGCTTAAAGTGACATTTAAAGGCTGCACTCACCGGCCACTTTATTAGGTACACCTAACGAGTACAGGGTTGGACTGCATTTTGCCTTTAGAACTGCCTTAAAAGGGACTGGAAATATTCCTCAGAGATTTTGCTCCATATTGACATGATAGCATCACTGCAGATTTGTCGGCTCCAAATCCATGATGGCAATCTCCCGTTCCATCATATCCCAAAGGTGCTCTATTGGATTGAGAACTGGTGACTGTGGAGGCCATTTGAGTACAGTGAACTCATTGTCATGTTCAAGAAACCAGTCTGAGATGATTGGCGCTTTATGACATGGTGCGTTATCCTGCTGGAAGTAGCCATCAGAAGATGGAGACACTGTGGTCATAAAGGGATGGACATGGTCAGCTACAATACTCAGGTAGGCTGTGGTGTTGTAAGTTGTATTGGATTTCTTTAAAGTTCTGAGCTGCAGAGGACCATCTTTAAAACCTAGTTCACAATAGTGATGGGAAGTTCGGATCACTTTACCGACTCCCGTTCAGCGGTATGAACGAATCGTTTTTCCGAGTCAGTTCAGTATTAACGTAACTATCATTTATATAGTGGTGTCGCAGAAATGCATTGAGCTTAATATGAAGCTTTTTATTGGGTCAGTATACGATATGTACAGATGAAGTCAGAATTATTCGCCCTCCTGAATTATTAGCTTGTTTATTTTCTGATTATCGGCGAGATTTGTTTCAGCACATTTCTAATCATAATAGTTTTAATAACTCATCTCTAATCACTGATTTCTTTTCTCTTTGCCATGATGACAGCACATAATATTAGACTAGATATTCTTCAAGACACTAGTATTCAGCTTAAAGTGACATTTAAAGGCTTCACTAGGGTAATTAGGGTAAAGTTAGGGTAATTAGGCAAGTCATTGTATAACAGTGGGTTATTTAGGAGACGATCGAAAACTAATATTACTGAAGGGGGCTAATAATATTGACCTTAAAATGACTTTAAAACATAATTAAAAGTCGCTTTTATTCTAGCTCAAATAAAACAATTAAGACTTTCTCCAGAAGAAAAAATATTATAGGAAATACTGTAAGAAATTCCTGAATCTGTTCAACATCATTTGGGAAATATCTGAAAATAAACTCACAGGAGGGCGAATAATTCTGACTTCGACTGTGCGGTGACACTGCACAGCTCTGCAGTTACAATATTCGATGAATCAATTGTATTAATGTGTATGTGTTTCCATAAAGCGGGCCTCGTTCTGGTCGTGGTTTTCGTGTCCATATGCATGAGTGTGTGGCGCGGCGAGCAGTCAGATGGAATAGATGTGAGTTGTGCCCAAGATGGCACCCGATGCCCGCAGCGTAAACAGAGCATGAGTGTGTATGAGCAGGGCCGAGGGGCGGCGCAGGCCAAGCGTAAAATCATCTCGTTAGGATCCTCCGATTGTCACATCCGTCTGAAGCTGATGCGCTGAGATTGCCGGGCTCCGATCTCTGAGCGTTGGCCTTATCCTGCTTCAGCTTCACTTAGCAGAGCATTAGATCTGCGCTCAGATCAGCTTTCCTGGCAGACATTGTTAATTGAATGGAAACCGCTCGCTGGAGTCGCGCGCACAATTTGGCTTTAGTTGGGTTAGTTCAGCCAAAAAAATGAAAGTTCTGTTATTAATTATTATCACTTGTGTTTTTTTATCCTCTGAGACACAAATGAAGATATTTTAGATGAAATCTGCAGACAGCAAGGGTCCAGAGATGCCCAAAGTCTAGAAAATGACCCAAAAACATTGTCAAATCAGTCCAGGTGTCTTCAGTGGTTCAAATATAATCATATGAAGCTGCAAGAACACTTTTCTACACCAAAAAAGCTGTGGTTGGGTTGCCGTCAGATGTGGGTGATTTTTGAGACTTTGGTAACGTGCTTAGTTAGCTTTCAGTTGTGTTAGTTCAGCCAAAAATTGAATATTCGTCATGTTGTTTCAATCCTTCAAGACTTTTGTTCATCTTCAGGACACAAATGAAGATATTTTAGATGAAATCTGCAGACAGCAAGGGTCCAGAGATGCTCAAAGTCTAGAAAATGACCCAAAAACATTGTCAAATCAGTCCAGGTGTCTTCAGTGGTTCAAATATAATTAAATGAAGCTGCAAGAACACTTTTCTACACACAAAAGCTGACTTTTTTTAGCCATATGAGACGCAAGATGTAAATTGAAGTCGAGTGTGTGTAATCTGGGTTGCCGTCAGATGTGGGTGACTTTGGTAACATGCTAAAAAGCTCAATTTGTGCTTAATTAGCTTTCAGTTGTGTTAGTTCAGCCAAAATTGAATTCGTCATGTTGTTTCAATCCTCTAAGACCTTTGTTCATCTTCAGGACGCAAATGAAGATATTTTAGATGAAATCTGCAGACAGCAAGGGTCCAGAGATGCTCAAAGTGACCCAAAACATTGTCAAACCGTCCTTGTGACTTCACTGGTTCAACTATAATCATACGAAGCTGCAAGAACACTTTTGTACACCAAAAAAGCTGACTTTTTTATTTTTTAGCAAATATGAGACACAAGACGTGAATAGAAGTTGTGTTTGTAATGTGTGGTTGGGTTGCCTTCAGATGTGGCTGATTTTGAGATTTTGGTAACGTGCTAAAAAGCTCAATTTGTGCGTGGTTAGTTGTCATTTGTGTAAATTCAGCCAAAAATGGAATATTCGTCATGTTGTTTCAATCCCCTGTGTCCTTTATTTATCTTCAAGACACGAATGAAGATATTTTAGATGAAATCTGCAAACAGTCCATTTGTCTTCAGTGGCTCTGAAGTATAATCTATAATCAAATGAAGCTGCAAGAACACTCTTGTACACCAAAACCTGTAATAACTAATGTATTTCATATCAGATCTGGGGTCGTGTTTACTGTGGATTACACTAATATTACTATTGCCTGTTTTCATAAAATCTGTGTATCGAAAATTTTGCAGATCAATTATCTAAAATAAAACCCGAATCAAAATGTTTTTTTTTTTGCAATTTTTTTTATTTATTTTATTTTATTTTTTATTTATTTTTTGATACACTACAAAAATAGGAATCTAGTGTGAAAAATAATGGATTCAAGCATTTGATTAATTTTTAATACTTTTTGCTAACACTTTAGTTTAAGTACTAATTCCAACACAGGTCATTGTGATTACGTACCCCCGTATACATTTCTGGAGAGTGCGAATTTGGTAGCCAGAGCTTCGTATGGCTGCATTTTGTTTTTAAATTGAACACTACAGAGCGGTATGATGCTGCCGACGACTTCGGTTTCTTTTCGCACCAGCTGACCGCTTGCCTTCGTGTGGATGGCTTTTCCGCTGTTACTAGTGCGCCCAGTGGCTCGCCGTGTATGTTGGCGGACTTGTGACTCAGAGCGGAGTGAGGAGTTAACCGTGACGATGTGGTTTCAGTCTGGCGAAGAACGATTATAGAAAGCAGGTAAAACAAAAGCTTAAAAATAAATAAACAAGTAAATAACAGGGTGAGAATGTGGTGAGATCAGGCGGCTGTGAGGGATTTTCTTTTTTGTATTGCTTTTCCCTGTCTGTTGGGTTTAGGGAAGGCGCTGTCGGCCGGTCAACAGCGGCCTCTAGTGGATTTACGTGAGAACAGCAGGCGTGAATAGCACTCGTGAGAAATTTGAGATCTGAAAAAGCGTAAACAGCGGCCTCTAGTGGATTCACGAAAATAAATCTGCTAAAAAACGTAGCTCCTGGGACATATTTCACACTCTCCAGAATGTATATAGGGGTACGTATCCATAATGAGCCTGAGTTGCCTAATTCTCACTATTAGCTAGGGGTTTATTACCCGCCTGTTAGATATTGACTGTTTATTAGGACCCATAAAGCACATATTCATCATAATCTTATTCTACATCTCTAATCCTAATACCTAAATCCAACTATCACCTTAATAACTATTAATAAGCTGCAAATTAGGAGTTGAGCTAAAAGTTATCGTTAATGGTTTGTCAATAACAAGATTTGTACCTTAAAAAACTGTGACTGACTTTTAAACAAATAATCTGATGGTAAATGAATATGAACATGATTAATGGAGGTATGCGGTGATGTCAAAGTGATTTTCATTTAATAATTGGTTAAATTTCACACTTAGCTTTTCATCATAATGTAATATCTCTCTCCCTCTACAATGCACTTCTATGTTCAAGTATGCCAGGTTGTGTGAGCAAGAAGAAAGATTGTAATAACTGTTAATTTTTAGTTGCAGTCAAATCTGATGGATAAATCAAAGTCCCGTTCTGCTTTATTTTATATAGTGAATTTTCAGCACTTTTAATGGAGGGAAATGATGAAAACCCTCCGTCTTCAAGGCCAAACACTGAATCTCTTCTTTATGGTTGTGTGTCTGAAATCTTGATCTTGAACGTATTGTCCTGAGACTTCTTTGCACTTCTGAGAATTTAATATCTGCATTAAAGTGCAGGTATTAAAGAGTAATTCATCCAAAATCCAGAAATGTTGTAGAGCTGGTCATGTTTTTTTGATGATAAAATGATAATGACAAGAGAAATAGAGTTATTAATATAAAATGATTAATCCTTTTGTGAAATTAGAGATAAATGTAAATCTAAGCTAATTGTGTGTGTGTGTGTGTGTGTGTGTATCACATATGCATATAAATATCTATATTACGCACACACATATTATTCAAAACACTTATTTTGGATTCGATTTAATTGTGATTAATCTTTGCTCAGCACTTATTAACTTATTATTTATTTGTTTGCTTATTTTATTTACTTTATTAATTAGTTTATTCACTTATTTATTATTTATTGCTTATTTGATTATTTACTTATTTACTTTTTAATTTGTTTATTTACTTATTATTTATTTATCTGTTTGTTTGCTTACTTGTTTGCTTATTTTATTTATTTGCTTATTTGTTTATTTACTTATTTATTTGTTTACTCATTTAGTTATCTTTTTATTTTTTGTTTTTTTGCTTATTTGTTTACTCATTTACTTTTTTGTTTTTATTTTCTTATTTATTTACTTTGTTCATTTGTCTGTTTGTTTGTTTTCTGGTTTGCTTTTATTTGCTTTGTTTATTTACTTATTTATTTGTTTGTATACTTATTTTCTTGTTATCTTTTTGTTTTTTGTTTATTTGCTTATTTGTTTATTGTTTGCTTATATAATTTTTTACTCATTTTTTTTATACTTATTTAATTATTATTTATTCGTCGTTTGATTGTTTACTTGTTTGCTTATTTTATTTATTTGCTTTATTTTTTTGATACTTATTCACTTGTTTGTTTACTATTTACTTGTTATCATACTTTTTACTCATTTGTTTATTTACTTATTTTATTTGTTTGTTTACTTGTTTGCTTTATTTATTCACTTGTTTGTTTGTTTACGTATTTACTTGTTAGCTTGTTTCATTTGTTTTCTCGTTGTGTTTTTTTTGTTTGAGGTTTAAAAGCATCACTCCTTTTGTTATAATTAGTTAAGATAGGGGCGACCAGAAAATCCTCACACAACATGACATTACACTTTAAACCAGCTTAAAATAAATACAAGTATAATTTAGCTTTGGTTCAAAGCTAAATTAGTGAAATAAATGACCAGCAAATAGTACCTGTCATGAGTATAACCTCATTCACCATAGGGAGGCGGAGTCACAGTCCAAAATAAACAAAATAATCCAACCTCAGTGTGAGATAGCTCCGCCCCTTCATCTGTAACCCCACCCCTTTTTACTAAGTGTCAGACATTACACATTTATTTTTTTTAACGGTGGATTAAGTGCATTATCCGGGTATTTAAAGTCCGCTTATTCTTTTATGAAGAATGTTCAGTGTGAATGCTCTACTTACACTATTTATACTAGAATATGACGTGGTATAGTGCATAAGAATGCGATTTAGGACGCACCTTCAGTTCAGCTTTGATGGGACTAAAGACATGTCTGCCATCTCTCTCTCTCTCTCTCCACAACATACTGAAAAACAACATCTGTCCGTCTGGGGCAGTGCTGGCCACATGTGCAGTCCTAGTGAAGTAAGCCTGGCAATAAACTATGTAATCTGTGCTCGGCCTTTGTTTCAGATCAGAAATATCCACCGGCTGAAGTGTTGCATGCTTTTCAGAACAAAAACATTTGTGAAATCTTGTGCTGAGAAAAAGGTGTGGTGTGGAAAACGCTTTCTCTCAGAAATGACTAATGTGGGTTGAATGGATCAGCTTGTGGCTCGTTTCTCAAAAACAAAAACTCAAAGTAATGGGAAAACACAAGTGTCAGGTTATTCTCAAAGTAACAAAAGGAAAATAAGCCGTTTAAAACTCTAATGGCTTGATTAAAATAATACTTTCTCACATTCCTCTTCAATTAGAAAACTGTTCAACCAAACCAATGGAAAATGCTTGGGTATGAATTCAGGAAACACTGGTGGTAAGCACAAGTACAGGGTGTCTGCGGGGTCTTAAGGTGTCTTAAATTTCAAAAGCACAATTTTAGGCCTTAAAAAGTCTTCATTCATTCATTTTTCTACGGCTTAGTAACTTATTTATCTGGAGTTTCCACAGCGGAATGAACTGGCAACTATTCCAGCATATGTTTTATGCAATGGATGCCCTTCTAGCTGCAACCTAGTACTAGAAAACACCCATACACACTCCTTCACACACACACTCATACACTACGGCCAATTTAGTTCATCAATAGCGCATGTGTTTGGACTATGGGGGAAACCGGAGCACCCGGAGGAAACCCACACCAACACGAGGAGAACATGCAAACTCCACACAGAAACGCCAACTGACCCAGCCGGGACTCGAACCAGTGACCTTCTTGCTGTGAGGTCACAGTGCTAACCTCTGAGCCACCGTGTTGCCCTAAAAATGACTAATTCACTGAAATATTATCTTGTAGGTCTTAAATCATGCTAAATGGGTCTTCATTTTTCTTTGTTTATGAAAAGCAACCTAATCGATCTAATTCACAGCCATACATATCAATAAATCCTTTAGCAAAACTCTATTCGTAACTAATATTATAACAGTGTGTTGTGCACACCTTCGTTTATTAAAGTTTTAAAGAGTGTGTTTTTAAAGTTACGTTGAAAAAAATTGCATATATGCAACAAGGGTCTGCTTGATTTGACACATTATTTAAAATATGCGGCTAGGAAATAATTAATAATTAATTAGAATTTGTTTCTTGATGGGAAAGTAAATAATTTTTCTGCTGGGTCATTAAGAAAATCCTCAGCGTTTGACCTTATATACAGAGATGAAAATAAGTATTGAACACGTCAGCATTTTTCTCAGAAAACATGTTTTTAAAGGTGCTGTTGACTTGAAAATTCCACCTGATGTTGGTAACAACCAAAGAAATGCAAAGAAAACAAATCTAATTAGTTCACAAATTAAGCTCTGTGTAATAAATTAAAATGACGCAGGGAAAAGGTGTTGAACACATGAAGAAAGGGAGGTGTAGTTCAGCAGTGAAAACCCAGACAGCAGCTGAAATCTCTCAGTAGTTCTTTAGCACTCCTCTGCCCTTCATCATTGTAAATGAAGATCAGCTGCTTCAGTCCAACATCTACATTAGCAGGAGGATGAAGATGAAACCAGGGTGGACATTTCAGCAAGACAATGATCCAAGGAAACTCTCAGTTGTTTCAGAGAAAGAAAATCAAGCTGTAGAATGGCCCAGCCAATCTCCTGACCTGAATCCAATAGAAAATACAGAATAAAGCGCAGATTTAAAAGACAAGACCCACAGAACCATCAAGATTTTGACACTGTCAAGCAGTGCATGAGGCTGCATTCTCCATATGAGAGGCGTCTTTAAGCTGCGGCAATAAAAAAGCCTTTATATAAAGTATTAAATACATTTCAGTAGTTCAGCGCTTTCTCCTTCTGTCGTATCATTCTTATTACACATAAATTATCAGATTCTTCCTTTTTTATGTTTGTGTTGTTTGGGTTTATACCAAAATCTACTTTAATTCCACGTCAACAGCTCCTTTAGAAATAATATTCCCAGGATAAAACATGACCATGTGTTCAATACTTATTTTCCTCACTGTAAGTCTGAAATGTAATTCTTGATGGTCTTAAAAAGTCATAAATTTGACTTGAATTCAGAAACCCTGAAATAAATATTGCTCTGCTGTGTATGAGCATTTACGATATGTCAGTATCCTGAGATAGCACAATATAAAACTGCATCAATATGTATCGGTGATTTAAATGTAATTATTCACTATATGGAGCGAGTTTTATCCAAGAGTTCTTTAACTGTATTTATAAAAGGTGCGATTCACCCAACAATATTAACTCTGTCATCATGTTCTCACTCTCAGGATCTTCTTAACACAGATGTGCATCATTTATGAATCCTAAGATTTCTGTCTCTTCATTTAATGTCCGTTCTCCTAAAGCTTAAAAGGTCAAAGTAATCAATGGTGTGGTCTAATCCAAATCCAAGTCGTCTGAAGAGATGCAGTGGGTTTATGATGACAGATTTGCATGCCCATACTCTAGTAAACGTGGATGTATAAGTGCTAGTGTGACATGCAAGATTGACTTAAAAGTTAGTAAATGGTGGCAGAATTCATTTTTGGATGGACTGATCATAGTAATATAGATTTTTACCATCATAACTGTGATGTTTTTGATGATCTATAGTGCACAGATACGCTGGGGAGGCACTCCATTATTAATGCTTAAATGTGATGTGGACAGTCCAGTCTCATTCTGATTACGTACCCCATATACATTTCTGAAGAGAGCAAAATCCATCCCAGGAGCTACGGGGTTTGTTTTTTTGTATTTCTTTGTTTTCGTGAATCCACCAGAGTCCGCTGTGTTTTCAGATCTCAGATTTCTCTCGCGAGTGCCATTCACACCTGCTGTTCTTGCATAAATCCACCAGAGGCCGCTGTCGACTGACTGGCTGAGCAACCAACCGATCCCCCACCCACCCCCTTCCCTAAACCCAACCGATAACAATCCAGAAAAAGACCCTAGTTTTTTGGCTTCTGTTTTTGTCTTATCTGCTTTCTAGAATCGTTCTTCACTGGACACAAACCCTGTTGTCGCTCTGTGTCTCAAGTTCACCGATGTACGTGTCCAGCTACCGGACCATACGTACCTCTGGCTACATAATTCACGCTCTACAGAAATTTGAATTCATTTCAGTCACCAAACGCCACAATTTAGATCGATTTAAAGCTGTGTTCACATCAGACGTGGGATGCACGAATAAATCACGCTATTAACGCATAAATAGACGCGTGGACATTTTGAGTTTACTCGTTTCATTCACGCATCAAATTCGATTAATTGATGCATCAAATTTGTTTAGTTCACGCATCAAATTCGTTTAGTTCACGCATCAAATTAGTTTCGTTCTCGCATCAAATTCGTTTAGTTCACGCATCAAATTCGTTTAGTTCACGCATCAAATTAGTTTCGTTCTCGCATCAAATTCGTTTAGTTCACGCATCAAATTCGTTTAGTTCACGCATCAAATTAGTTTCGTTCGCGCATCAAATTCGTTTAGTTCACGCATCAAATTCGTTTCGTTCACGCATCAAATTTGTTTCGTTCACGCATCAAGTTTGTTTCGTTCACGCATAAAAATTGTTTCTTCACGCATGAAATTCGTTTCGTTCTCGCATTAAATTAGTTTCGTTCTCGCATCAAATTCGTTTAGTTCACGCATCAAATTCGTTTCGTTCAAGCATCAAATTTGTTTCGTTCACGCATAAAAATTGTTTCTTCACGCATCAAATTCGTTTCGTTCACGCATCAAATTTTTTTCGTTCACGCATCAAATTCGTTTCGTTCACGCATCAAATTTGTTTCGTTCACGCATCAAGTTCGTTTCGTTCACGCATAAAATTTGTTTGTTAACGCATCAAATTCGTTTCGTTCATGCATCAAATTTGTTTTGTTCACGCATCAAATTCGATTCATTCAGCATCAAATTCGATTCATTCAGCATCAAATTCGATTCATTCAGCATCAAATTCGTTTAGTTCACGCATCAAATTCGATTCATTCACGGATGTGAAATTCACTTCACAATAGACACAGATTCGCATCATGGGCAGGGCTTCTGTCTGCCCGGTGACTCTAGCTTCGTTGATAAATAACCAACAGATTTTATGGAGATAGTAGCTGTGTTTATGTGCTTTAGGAAGGCTGAAAAACATCATGGATTTGTTCGGCCCCATGTCTGAGTGCACTAGATCCTTTCAGAGGTGAGTTCATCAACTCCTCCAGAAACTGTACCTGGATGATGGAGGCTTTCAGCGGTGCTTCAGGCTGACCCAAGCCCAGTTTGATGAGCTGTTGTCTGGTGTCGGCAAGAGGATTTCCCCTCGGGACACCAACAACAGGCGCGACGCGGCGCGGTTAACGCAAGACACTCAACTCATTGTCTATTCATACTGCCTCATTGTCTCTTCACGTGTCTCATTTTAATTTGCATCTAGGATGTCAATTCGAGCCTAAAAGGGTCAGTTTCTGAGAGTTAAACAATATTTATGTGCTATATTGAGCTGAATCTTCGCACTCTCTATAGACATCAAAGATGCATTTTACATGTTATAAAAGATGGCAGAGTATCTCCCCTTTAAATCTGAGTATTTGAACTGATTTACAAAAAAAAAGGTAAAAATCAGAGCAGATAGTTTGTTTTTAAGTGAGCTTGAACTCCTGATTCCTGAACCGTTTGCTCAAATACGGTTTCCATTAACATTCGGAAAAAACAAAAGCAACAACTGTGATTTGCTGGAATGCTGAATATAGACATAAACCAGACAAAATAGAGAGATTTCAGGGAAATGGTGAAAGAGTTGGTTGAAGTGTTTTGATCTTGAGTATTTTATGATGCTATAGAGTCATACACATCTGTGAATGGCGGACGTGTTGTTTGCTTTTATTTAGATGGACAGCGGGACGGATGCACTGAGGGAATGTGACGTGAGCTGAAAGACATGTAACAAACACAGACTGCTCTCTATAGCATGATCATCAACCCTTACATAAAGAGACAGATACAGTCCAAGACTGAATCATTTTTATTCTTTTTTTCAATTAAGTAATGTTTAAATGTCCCGTGAAATTAAACTGAATTAAATTGAACTATTTTTTAGGTGTATCAATATGTTAGTTTTAACGATATCCGTAATGTAGTGCGCTCAAAACAGTAACAAATTTCACATTTTGAAGATATAAACCTGATATAACCATCAAAATCTTGCAGTTTTTCACTTCCACCTAAATGGATCAATGATTTTTTTACATGTCCTCATACTTCAGTTTCTCATCAGGTCTTCTGGCCAATCAAATGCTCTCTAGTGTCTGACATGCCCCACTCCCTTCCTCTCATTGGCTTTTTTCATTTGATACACAGCTCAACTACTTTCACTGGCAGAGCTGTGAGAAAACAAAACGATTGGCTGTTTTTTTTAAAGGGGAGGGGCTACTCTATGCCCCACCCTTTTTTAATGTACAGTTGAAATGGAGACTTTGCTGTTCATTTGTGCTTCATCTAAAACTCCACATTTATAATCCTCTTAGTCTATTCTGACATTGGGCTCTATTTTAACGATCTAGGCGCAAAGTCTAAAGCTAAAATTAGGGTTGTGCCGGTCTGAAAATAGCAACAAATCGCACCAAACATGTCTTGCACCTTATTGCGCCGGGTGTATGATAGGGCCCATTATCTTCAGACGCTCAAACACTCTAATGGACGATTCATTCTCACTCAGGGCTGCTGTTTATGCTAATGAGGGTGAGATGGGCATTAGTGGGCGGGGCTTTCCCCTTCTAATGATACGTACAAAGGGAGCATGTCAATCAAAGTATTTCTGAAGACTGTTGATCAAGTCAAGATATATTACATGGCTGGAGAGGCTGGAGATATTCACACACTCTTACTGTGTTTAAACCCCTTATAAAAGTAGTTTTTGCATAATCACAGCTTAATTAGTAATGAACTAATGCAACCTAACATTAGTCTTACCAATGTTTTTTTGGTTGTTGGTTAAATCTTTGGAGATCGCCATCCAAAATCCATTTGTTTTATTCGAGTTAGCGTTTATGTTCTGAGCCACGTGTCATGATGGAGGTAATGAGCACTGGTGGTTTAGTTCAGCGCACATTGAGATCTTGTAATGTCAGAGAGATTTGCTCTTGCGGTTGTACTGTCGTTGTAAACCTGACGAGATTTCATAAAGCTTGTATAAATATTGATTTTGGGACTCGAGTAACATCTTTCCTTTGCAGCGGTGCAGTGTCATAAATCAGACTGCCAAAACTCCTCATCTTCCATTATTTCTGGCAGCCAGACTCCACTTTGTGAAGCTGATTGCTTCAGGAGTGATTCCAGGACCTGGATAAAGCTCAGGATGTTAACAGAGAAATCAAAACCATTAGTGTCAGTCAGATTTGCTCTGTTATTTATCTAATCTGTTGTCTATCTATGTGGCTGAACAATATAAAATATTGTATGTGGTTAGCACTGTGCTCTCACAGCAAGAAGGTCGCTGGTTCGAGTCCCGGCTGGGCCAGTTAGCATTTCTGTGTGGAGTTTGTGTGGAGATTGTTTCCTTTAAACAAGCAAAATAATCTGCAAATGGGGTAAGAAAAATTATCTTTTTTTTCTTTTGACATCAAATTAATTCTCCTACCCCATTTGCAGATTACTTTGCTTGTTTGAATGAAAAAGTCACTTTATTTTGACTTATTATTTCATAAAACAACACAATATTTTGTACTTGTCTAGAAAATGCTTCTTGACTTAAGAGTTTTAGATATTTGGACTAAAAACGAGAGTAAAACTTTAAGTAAAAAAAGCAACAGAGAAAGTAAATGTTCTGGAAATACACACGCTTGATTGTTATTTTGGATGAACACATTTAAACAGAATGAGATGTAGGAAAAGCTGAATAATCTTGTTTTTAATTTTGACATAAGATTATTTCACTTGCCCCATTGGCAGAATATTTAGCTTGTTTTAAGGAAAAAATCACTTTATGAGTTAATGAGAGAAAGTCTAGATTAAACAGATATAAAAACTCTGTTTACCCGCTGAGCTTTAAGCTATTAAATATTGGTGGCTTAGACTGAGAGTATCTTTGTTTTTTATTTATTTATGTATATGTATGGAGGTGTGTATGCAACATTTTGGGGGTGGGGGTATAGATATATTTATGTATATACTTAACTATTTGTTTGTATGTTTGTATTGTTTTTCTATGTATGTGATGACTGCAGCTAAGGGCAAGAGCCCAAGACACATTTCCCTAACTGGAACAATAAAGTTTTACCTTACCTTACTTAATTTTAACATATTAGTTCTGAAAACAAGACAATATTTTGGACTGTTCTAGAAAATGCTTCTTGATTTAAGAATTTTATCTGGACTAGAAACTAGATATCTGGAAAGAAAGTAAGAGAAGCAACAGAGAAAGTAAAGGTTCTGGAAATAAACACACTTGATGGTTATATTGGATTAACACATTTAATGAGATATAGAGAAAGCAAAAATAATCTTGTGTTTCATAAGATTTGACATAAGATTATTTTTCTTATCCCATTTGCAGATTATTTCGAGTGTTTTAATGAAAAAGTCACTTAATTTTGACTCATTATTTCTTAAAACACAACAATATTTAGTACTTTTACAATATTTAGTCTAGAAAATGTAAGAATTTAATATATTTTGATGGCAGCACAGTGGCGCAGTTTGTAGCACGTTCGCCTCACAGCAAGAAGGTTGCTTGTTTGAGCCTCGGTTGGGTCAGCTGGCATCTCTGTGTGGAGTTTGCATGTTCTTCCCATGTTGGTGTGGGTTTCCTCCGGGTGCTCCGGTTTCCCCCACAAGTCCAAAGACATGCGGTATAGGTGAATTTGGTAAGCTAAGTTGTTCGTAGTGTATGAGTGTTTATGAGTGTATCCCAGTGATGGGTTGCAGCTGGAAGGGCATCTGCTGCGTAAAACACATGCTGGATAAGTTGGCAGTTCATTCCACTGTGGTGATCCCTGATTAATAAAGGGACTAAGCCGAAAAGAAAATGAATGAATGAATATATTTTGACTAGATACGAGACAAAAACTTTAAGTAAGAAAAGCAACAGAGAAAGTAAAAGTTCTGGAAATAAACACACTAGATGGTTATTTTGGATTAACACATTTAAATGTAATGAGATATAGGAAAAGCAAATTAATCTTGTTTTTAATTGTGACATAAGATTATTTTCCATACCCCATTGGCAGAATATCTAGCTTGTTATATGGAATATAAGTCACTTAAATTTGATTTATTATTTCTTTTATTATAATTTTTCTTTATTATTTATTATTTTTAGATGTTTGGACTAGAAACAAGACAAACTCAAAGAAAATCCTTTATTTTCCGTGTATTAGGGAAATGATGTTCTGTAATGTAGTTAAAGTTGAGCAGGTTTAGTGTGTGGTTTCTCTTTGAAAGGGCTTTCGGTGTGTTGATTGAGTGCATTTAAAGACGCCTCTGGTATGTAAACCACCACTCATTATACTGTGACAATATTGTGTTTTAAAGACTCGGCTTTTTCGCCACAATAAATGCCACAAAAAAAGCAACAGCTCTGCATTTCATACATGTAACTGGAGTGATTAATGATCTTCTAATTCCAACACACACCTTCTTTCCTCTTTTCGTAACAAGTATACTGAATTTTTGCAGTAATAAATATGCATTTGTCATCAAAGCATTAACTGAGATCCTTCAGAGCTTGTGTGTTGTGCGCCAAAACTTCATGATCCCTGACATGTTCCCCACCCCCACCACACACATACACACACACACACTGGGATCTGGGGGCCCCTAACCGCATCCTGCAGCTGTCTCCTACGTGACAGACCCATTTCAAACTGTTTCAAGCTCAAATATTACCTTTAACTCTCTGAAATTAACAAATTTTGTGTCTCTAGCTGTGTTTTCATCCACCTATTTTCATGCACATTTTGGAATATTACGTTAAAAACGCTTAATGTGACACTGAGATGTGTATAAATTCAGACAATTTTTATTAAAAAAATGAGTAGATTCTACTTTTGAGAAAATGTTCATAAACTATAATGGAAACACATTTAGTGAATAAAGTCTGCACATGTGCCTCAGTAAAGTGATATGATTTAGTTTGAACAGATGATGTGATGATAAAAATGTGTGTGATGGGAGATGTTAATGGACAAACCAGCGTTTAGAGCTCATTGTGAAAGATCTGAAATGTTGTTTGGCTGATTGTAAAACACTTCAGCCATCAGCTCATCATCACAGTGCTTTAGTATTATTATTCTTCTATTATTATTGCCCCCAGAACTGTCTTGAGCATCTGTCTGCACTCCCAAAGAGCATCTCACACCTCCAAAAGCCACCGCGTTCATTGAGTTTCGTCTTCATCTTCTGAGGCACAACTCATTTATTAGTGAAGAAAAAACACCACATTCGCTTTTCCTACCGCACTAAACTACATTTAAATCCTTTAATAATTCATATTTAAACATGTTTGTGCACTGCTGCACATCCCTGTTTGTGTAATAAGTAACGTGTACGCACGTTTTGGACCAACATAGGTGCATAATACTTAAGCGCTTTTTAAATAACAAATTAAAACACCATGCCATTGACTTCAGACTAGTTTTTATTTGATGCAGATCATTTGATCTCGGAGATAAAGGTATGAGAGCTGCTATTGGGGTGGTACCTTTTTAAAAGGTACATATTTGTACCTAAAGGCTTTTATTGGTACCTCAAAGGTATATTTTAGTAGCTAAACATTTCAACAGCTACACTTTTGTACTTTTTAGGTACTAATATATGCCCTATCGGTATTAATAAGGACATTACGTGGCACAAAACATGAAAATGATACCTGTGCCGGGATGAAAATTGCAAAAAAACGCATGCCGTGCAATGAAATATGCCATAAAGTTATTTTTAATTAAGTGTATAACGTTAATATGCGCATATATCTACACAGTGCCCTCTGATGGAGTTATGAGAAATAACTCCTTTAATGTATAGTACAGTAGAGATTATTGACAGGAAAGCATGGGGAGCAGAGAGAGGGGAAGGATCGGCAAAGGACCCTGAGGCGGGAATCAAACTCGGGTCGCCTTGAGCACCTAAGTGCATGTGTCGAAGCACTAACCACTACACCACTGGCGCAGACTTGGTAAATATAGTTAGCGCAGAATGAAATGTGTATGGTTAAAGAATTTTCAATTCCATATGTAACGTTAATATGCAAAGAAATATAACAGCACCCTCTGGTGGATTTACGAGTAATGGCAGGTATGAGAGTGTACTTGCCCCAGTAACTTATTTTGAGATGTACACGACGCCCTCTAGTGGATTTGTGAGAACAAAAACTTGAATACAACAGTCATATCGTAAAATCAGGCAATACTGTTAAAATGTGCAGACATCTACACAGCACCCTCTGGTGGATCTACGAGAAATGGCAGGTATGATAAAACATCCCCCAGTAACCTGTTTTGAGATGTACTTGGCAC
Organism: Danio aesculapii; assembly: GCF_903798145.1. Lineage (NCBI taxonomy): Eukaryota > Metazoa > Chordata > Actinopteri > Cypriniformes > Danionidae > Danio > Danio aesculapii. The sequence continues at coordinate 1,847,278 of NC_079442.1, read as the reverse complement.
CCTCTAGTGGATTTATGAAAACAAAATGGCAAGAAAACATAGAGCAGGATACATATTTGTTGGTTTTCATGAATGTAGCTCTGGCACTTATTTCCAATTGAAAATAGCAAAAAACACTTGGTATGTGGCATATATAGTTAGCGCAGAATGAAATGTGTACCGTAACATAATTGTTAGTTAGGTGCACACCGTTAATATGTGCAGAAATCTACACGACGCCCTCTAGTGAATTTCCGAGAAATGGCACGTATGAGAAAACTTGCCCTAGTAATGTATTTTGAGATGTACATGGTGCTCTCTAGTGGATTTGTGAAAACATAGATATATTTGTCAATTCTCAAAAACGTAGCCCTTAGCACATATTTCCAATTGAAAATAGCAAAAAAACACTTGGTATGTGATAAATAAAGATAGCGCAGAATGAAATGTGTACCGTAAAATCATTTTTATTTCCGTGCTTTTAATGCACACAGAAATCTACACAGCGCCCTCTTGTGGAGTTTGCCAGAAATGGCACTTATGAGAAAACGTGCCCTAGTAACATTTTTTTTTAGATGGATGTACACCACACCCTTTGGTGGATTTGTGAAAACAAAAACTTAAAAAAAAAAATGTAGTCCAGGGTACATATTTGTCGGTTCTCAGAAATGCAGCCCTAGGCACATATTTCCAATTGAAAATAGCAAAAACACTTGCATAGGGCTCTGCGGTATGATGGTATACAGTATATCGTTACTGCAGAATGAAATGTGTATCGTAAAATCAGTTATTACCGTTAATACCCTTAATACCGTTACCAATAATAGGTGCAGACATCTACACAGCGCCCTCTGGTGGATTTACAAGAAATGGCCCGTATGAGAAAATGTGCCCCAGTAACATATTTTGAGATGTGCACCACGCCCCCTGGTGGATTTCTGAAAACAAAAACTAGAAGAAAACGTAGTCCAGGGTACATATTTGTCGGTTCTCAAAAATGTTGCCCTGAGTGCATATTTCCAATTGAAAATAGCAAAAAACACTTGTCACGTAGGGTTGTGCGGTATGATGGTATACAGTATATCGTTACCGCAGAATGAAGTGTGTACCATAAAATTATTTTCGATCTCCCTATATCGGAAAATGTAAATAAGTGGGCGTGGCCATATATTGTGAGCATGTATTGTTACTGTGAAATCCAAATTTTGGTCCTGCATGACACTGTGTGGATTATAGGGCCCGTAGTGTCCTAAAGCACATGTGATTGAGTTTGCAGTGAGAGTTTTAACCTGCTGACTGGATCTGGTCAAGTGACTCTCGGCTGCTGTGTGTGTGTGTGTGTTTCAGAGGAGCTCGCAGTGAACCATGAGCTCTGTTTCTCTGTGAATCAGTGTGAATCTAGGTCATGGAGCCAGGCTGCCAGCAGCGGCAGTGTTCTGTGTCTCTCTCTTTTCTGAAGCTTAAATAGGCCTTTTATGTAACATGGGGGTGGGGGACACGTGTGTGTGTGTGTGTGTGTGTGTGTGTGTGTGTGGATGAGAGTCTCTCAGCAGCTCTGCAAGGGAAATAGTCTGAGGAATCACTATAAACTTCTCTTCCTTTCTGCATTTTTTGAGTTCCTGGAAAAAGGGCAGCTTCATGAAGCCATTCTCCAGCAGATGCTTTGAAGTAGATTTGTTTTTTAATGCTTTGCACACTCAGCAACCAAAGCTGCGCATGTGTGAGAGAGACGCAGTGCATACACAAGGCTTTCAATGGTCAATCTATAAAAAAAGATAAACGTTCTAAGTATTTTGATTATCTGCTGTAGTAGAGATTGAGATGTTGTAGATGCTCCTCATAGAAGAGCTGTGTTTACAGTCATTACCTATAGAAATCATATTTTCAGTTATTATGTTCTAGTGTGGCGGAATTTTCAGCCTCATTACTCCAGTCTTCAGAGTCACATGATCCTTCAGAAATCACTCTAATATTAGTTATTTTTATTATTTTTTTTCTTATTATATTTATTATTATTGTTATTATTATTATTGTTATTATTTTTGTTTTTATTATTATTATTATTTATTTATTATTATTATTATTATTATTATTATTATTATTATTATTATTATTATTATATTTAATTTTTTATTATTATTATTGTTATTATTATTATCATTATTATTTTTTTATTATTTTTATTATTATTATTATCATTATTATTATTATCATTATTATTATTATTATTATTTATTTTTATTATTATTATTACTATTTTTATTATTATTATTATTATTATTATTATTATTTATTTTTATTATTATTACTATTTTTTATTATTATTATTAATATTATTATTATTATTATTGGAACAGTAATAAAATCAATAGTTACTTGAATAATACTTTTATTTGAAACTACATACAATAGGAAAGCAGTTATTCACAATTGTAATAAATATTTAACAATTTAACATTTTTACATTGAATAAATGTTGCCTTGATGAACAGAATAAGGCCAACGCATGCCTCCCACCAGTGCCCATATACAGCACCAGATATACAGCCATATTGCACTGCTACTCATGTGATATTATTTGTGTGTGTATATACAGTTGAAATCAGAATTATTCGCCCCCCTTTAATTTGTTTTTTCTTTCTCAAATATTTCCCACATGATGTTGAACAGATTCAGGAATTTCTCACAGTATTTCCTCTAATATTTTTTCTTCTGGAGAAAGTCTTATTTGGTTTATTTCAGCTAGAATAAAAGCAGTTTTTCATTGTTTTAAAGCCATTTTAAGGTCAATATTATTAGCCCCCTTCAGCAATATTAGTTTTGGATTGTCTCCAGAACAAACCACTGTTATACAATGACTTGCCTAATTACCCTAACTTTACCCTAATTACCCTAGTGAAGCCTTTAAATGTCACTTTAAGCTGAATACTAGTGTCTTGAAGAATATCTAGTCTAATATTATGTGCTGTCATCATGGAGATGGAGAAAAGAAATCAGTGATTAGAGAGTTATTAAACTATTATGATTAGAAATGTGTTGAAAATAAACTCTCCGTTAAACAGAAATTGGGGGGTTAATAATTCTGACTTCACCTGTGTATATATATATAGGTGTGGCAATCTTTATGGTGCAAATGCAGTCGCCTGAACTGCTACTGAACTTTAGCATGAAGACAGAAACGGATCTACAGCTGTGAATAATTCATCTAATTCATGCAGCATATACTGAGCAGAGATTATACTAATGCTTCTCAGAGTGAACACACTCGCCTGTACACCTGACGGATTATAAAGTCTCCTTCACACCAAGGATGAATACTTTACACCAAACATAAAAGTGCTGGCAGCATGGTGGCTCAGTGGTCAGCACTGTGGCCTCACAGCAAGAAGGTCACTGGTTCGAGTCCTGGCTGGGTCAGTTGGTGTTTCTGTGAGGAGTTTGCATGTTCTCCCTGTGTTGGTGTGGGTTTCCTCCGGGTGCTCCGGTTTCCCCCACAGTCCAAACACATGCGCTATAGGGGAATTGATCAACTAAATTGGCTGTTGTGTGTGTGTGAGAAAATGAGTGTGTATGGGTGTTTCCCAGTACTGGGTTGCAGCTGGAAGGGTAAAAAGTCAGACAAACTTGGTAAAGGATAGAGAGCGTGTGTTGCAAAGAGTGGGCAAGTCCAGACAGAGACCTGTCGGCCACCTCTGTGTTTTTGTTTTGTCTTACACACACACACACACACACGCGCGCACACACACAGAGAAAGAAAGATGGAGTGTGTGTGTGTGTGTACGTACATGTCTGTGTCTTGGTGTGTACATGTGTTTGTTTATGTCTGTCTTGTGTGTGTGTGTGCGTGCGTGTGTGTGTGTGTGTGTGTGTCTTTAATGTATGTTGTGTGTCTGACTGCTTTGTGTATCTCTGTCTAGTGTGTTTGTATGTCTGTTTGCTATGTGTCTGTGTGTGTATGTGTTAGTTTTGTAGACATCGATGTTTGTGTGCAATTGTGAACTGTGTGTGTGTGTGTATGTCTGTGTGTGTATGTGTGTAACCGTATATATGTGTGTGTGTGTGTGTTGTGACCCATTGTAGGGGTGTTTGGGGTTCCTTGCCCTTGATCACCTCTTGTGAGGGTCTATTTCACAGGAAAGCCCACTGCGACGCCGCACACACACACACACACACACACACACACACACACACACACACACACACACACACACACACGTTTGACCCTCAGTGTTCAGAGTTGCAGATCAAAGCACAGATGATGGGGGGGGGGGGTCTCTGCTCCTCTGTTCAATATGACGCTGTGTGTGTGTGTGTGTGTGTGTGTGTGTGTGTGTGTGGATGGAGCTGAAAACGTCCACACACTCATGAACTCTCAGACAGCAGATGATGATGATGATGATGTCACGAGGAGAGGATGCAGATGTGCAGAGGCTTTCCTGCACCGGAAACCAGCGGCTCAAACATCTGGACAGAGAGAACGCCTTCAGATGAACTGCTCACACAGATACTGTGTGTGTGTGTGTGTGTGTGTGTAGCTGTATATTAGTTCAGAACAGCTCAGAAAACAGACGTCTTGTAGGACAGTGTGTGTTCTTGAAAATGACTCAAGTGTGTGTGTGTGTGTGTGTGTGTGTTAGTCTTCAAGTGTACATGTGTATTGTTGTCTGTGTAAATGTGTGTAAAAGAGTATGGTGCGTGTGTGTGTGTTGAATTGTACGTACATGTGTGTGTATGTATTCAAATGTACATACGTCTGTGTGTGTGTCTGTGTATTTGTTCAAGTCTACACATGTGTGTTTAAGTGTGTGTGTATGTGTTGAAGTGTACATGCGTGTGTGTGTGTGTGTATCTGTGTATGTATTCAAGTGTATGTGTCTGTATGTGCATGTACATATGTGTGTGTGTCTGTCTGTGTGTGCGTGCACGTGTGTGTGTGTATCTGGGAATGCATTTGTTTTGTGCATGTACGTGTGTGTGTGTGTGTGTGTGTGTGTGTGTGTGTGACTTTTTACATATTTGTATACATTTTTGTGCCGTTTGCAAACTCCACACAGAAACACCAACTGACCCAGCCGAGACTCGAACCAGCGACCTTCTTGCTGTGAGGTCACAGTGCTAACCACTGAGCCACCGTGTCTCACTGATCAAAATATTCTAATATAATTAAGAACCTATATCCTAAAACAGGCCACATCCATGCTCGTTTTTATCTTGATTTTTATTTGATTTAATTTTTTTCTGTAGGAAAACAGGAGACGGGTTGAACTTGTTTTAGTGCTAATCAGCATTATGCCACCCACAGATGCCTTTGATTAAGCTCAATTTAACACACCAAAACCTGGAATATTCATTTATGTATATTATTCTGAAACATGAACATTGTTATTTGCATGTAAATCATGTTGAAATGCGTTGACCTATTTACACTCACCGGCCACTTTATTAGGTACACCTGTCCAACTGCTCGTTAATGCAAATTTCTAATCAGCCAATCACATGGCAGCAACTCAATGCATTGAGGTCTGCAGAAGAGGATCTCTGAACACACAACACGTCCAACCTTGAGGCGGATGGGCTACAGCAGCAGAAGACCACACCGGGTGCCGCTCCTGTCAGCTAAGAACAGGAAACTGAGGCTACAATTCACACAGGCTCACCAAAACTGGACAATAGAAGATTGGAGAAACGTTGCCTGGTCTGATGAGTCTCCATTTCTGCTGCCACATTCAGATGCTCGGCTCAGAATTTGGCCTGAACACCATGAGATCATGGATCCATCCTGCCTTGTATCAGTGGTTCAGGCTGGTGGTGGTGGTGTAATGGTGTGGGGGAGATTTTCTTGGCACACTTTGGGTCCATTAGTACCAATTGAGCATGGTGTCAACACCACAGCCTACCTGAGTATTGTTGCTGACCATGTCCATCCCTTTATGAGCACAGTGTCTCCATCTTCTGATGGCTACTTCCAGCAGGATAACACACCATGTCATAAAGCACCAATCATCTCAGACTGGTTTCTTGAACATGACAATGAGTTCACTGTACTCAAATGGCCTCCACAGTCACTAGAGCAGGGATGTGGTGGAACGGGAGATTGGCATCATGGATGTGCAGCCGACAAATCTGCAGCAACTGCGTGATGCTATCATGTCAATATGGAGCAAAATCTCTGAGGAATATTTTCTGTAGCTTGTTGAATCTCTGATATGAAGGATTAAAGCAGTTCTGAAGGCAAAAGGGGTCCAATTAGGTACTAGTAAGGTGTACCTAATAAAGTGGCCGGTTATTGTACTCTACCATTCAACTCAGGGCTGCTGTTTATGCTAATGAGGGAGAGAGAGATGAGCACTAATGGGTGGGGCTTTCCCCCTCTGATGACATCACACAAAGGGAGAATGTCAATCAAAGTGTTTCCTTTATCAAGTCTGATTATAAAAAATACAAAGAATACATGTATACCATTAGAAGCTGGATATAAACACACACTGTTGGCACACAACTGAGTTTTAACCCTTTATAAAAGTGATTTTTGCATAATAGCTCCTCTTTAAATCATGTCAGATGAGTAATGATGCTAAAAAAACATTCTCCACTGCTCATATCTATAACTATATTTAATATGCAGATTTATTTTGCATTGAATGAACCACAAATAACCCAGTATACCTTTGCAAATAGTAACTTTAAGCGGTCAGCCAGAGTAATACAGTATATTTACATGGCTTTAGTGATCCTGTAAACATATGGATTTAGCACAAGCGTTCGCTTATTGATGCATTTCTGACTTCCTTCTCCTTCAATCCATTTCCTCAGTGATTCATTACCGACTCCAGAAAGGAGGCCAATGAATAAAACGGCCTCGCTTTCCTTTTTTTCTTTCTTTCTGCATGCGTTTGAAGTGATAATGAAGCGGCGGCAGCGTGATGAAGTGGAGATGGCTATCTGAACCGCAGTGTTTCTCGCGGCGTCTAAATCATTAATCTGGTTTGGGGAAGCCCGAGTCGCTGAGCAGGAAGAACAGAGTATTTTTAGCCTGTGGAGGTCTGAGAAAGCGGGACCATCTCCAGCACTCATTCTTCTTCTTCTTCCGTTTTTCTTTCTTGCGTGAGAAAGATCTGAGTAAGGAGGAGAGAGTGTGTTAGTGGGTTACCCAGATCTGTCAGAGAGCGCAGACTGCAGAAACTGCTGAAGTAGTGTGTTGGGGAAAAAGCATGAGGCAGTCGCTCTAGGATTTTGAGATGACCAATTTGGTGCAGAAATTTTGCACATTTTGAGGCATTTCTTTTGTTTTGCTGTGAAAATATACACACATTTACATATTTTAATTAATTATACATTTTTTGACTTTAAGAACCATTGATCGGTTCTATTTATTATATAACCATTGAACTATGTCATTTATATAAAGCAAACACTAAAATAAACTAGATAGCCTGCTGGATAAATCAGATTTTTGAGACTAAGATGACTGAGATTGTGAGAAATCTTAGCAAATTGAACTATGTCATTTATATAAAGCAAACACTAAAATAAACTAGATAGCCTGCTGGATAAATCAGATTTTTGAGACTAAGATGACTGAGATTGTGAGAAATCTTAGCAAATTTCGAGGCATTTCTTTTATTGTTTTGCTGTCAAATATACACACATTTATGCATCCTTATTCATTGTGAATTTATTGAGAACCATTGATCTGTGTCATTTATATAAAAGAAACATACAGAGAAACTAGAGTTTACTCCTAAAACCTGCTGGATAAATCTGATTTTTAAGATTTTGTGGGGAATTTGAGCACATTCTGAGACATTTCTTTCATCGTTTTATTGTGAAAATATACACATTTATTATTAATTTTTGGACCTCTAGAACCATTGATCTGTGTACCTTTTAAATACATATTTTGTTTATACAGTATAAATAAACTTTAGTTTCTCTCAGTTTCTATCTTTAAAGCCTGTCAGATAATAGCGAATTAGTGTTTTGGGAAATGGGTAGCCTTTCCAAAATGTTGCAAATGTGGCAAATTTAATTCTTATATTATTAATAATAATTATTATTTATTTGATTTAGTGTTTTGCTGTAAAAAATGTACAAAATTATACACATTTTAATTCATTATAATTTTTGACCACAGGAACCATTCATCATTGTCATTTATATAAAGCAAACACTGAGATAAACTAGATAGCCTGCTGGATAAATCAGATTTTTGAGACTGAGATTGTGAGAAATCTTAGCAAATTTAAAGGCATTACTTTCATTGTTTTGCTGTGAAAATATACACACATTCACAGATTTTAATTCATTGTAACTTTTCGATCTATGTAACTTATATAAATATGTTAGTTTTATAAATAAACACTGAGAGAAAGTGAAAGAGTTTAACGCCAAATGTCTGCTGTATAATTGTGACTGAGTATTTTGGAAAGAGGAAGCCTTTTTGTGGTGAATTCTTTCCAATTTTTATGGCATTTCATTTATTATTTTGCTGTAAAAATGTACACAATTGTACACATCTTAATACATTAATGACATTTTGACTTTGGGAACCATTGATCTGTGTCATTTATATAAAGCAAACACCGAGAGAAACTAGAGTTTACCCCTAAAGCCTCCTGGATCAATCAGAATTTTGAGAATAAGATGACTGAATTTGTGAGAAATCTTAGCAAATTTAGAGGCATTTCTTTCATTCTTTTGCTCTGAAAATATACACACATTTATGCATCTTAATTCATTATAATTTCCATGTAATTTCCCATCATAATGATCCATATAATTTATATTAATTTAAATATGTATTTTATATAAATAAACACTGAGAGAAACTGAAGTATTTTGGAGTACTAGTAAGGTGTACCTAATAAAGTGGCCTTTTGTGATGAATTTTTCCCAAACTTTAAGTCGTTTAGTTTATTATTTTGCTGTAAAAATGTACACAATTGTACATTCATTCATTCATTTTCTTTTCGGCTTAGTCCCTGTATTAATCCGGGGTCACCACAGTGGAATGAACCGCTATTTTATCCAGCATAAACCCATCTCTGGGAAACATCCATACACATTCATTCACACTCATACACTATGGACAATTTAGCCTACCCAGTTGACCTGTACCGCATGTCTTTGGACTGTGGGGGAAACCGGAGCAGCCGGAGAAAACCCACACGAACGCAGGGAGAACATGCAAACTCCACACAGAAACGTCAACTGACCCAGCCGAGGCTCGAACCAGCGACCTTCTTGCTGTGAGGTGACCGTATTACCTACTGCGCCACAATTGTACAATACGTGTCATTAATAATTCTTGTTTTAAATGTGCCTAACAACACATAAATGATTAGTACACTTGACTTTAGCATTATATTTAGCGATTGAGCAGTCTTGGAGGCTGTGATGAGGGTTTCGTTGGACATCGTGTTTATTATTGGACTGTTCTTTGCTCGCTGCTAACTTGCCCTCGTCAAACATGTATGACAGCCTCACGTCTGCTGAAATAAGCTCTGCAGTGTTTCTTCTTTCCCTCTTCCAGCTATGATCAAAGTGACTTGAAAGAATGGTTGTGTGTGTGTTTCTCATTCCCCAGAGAATGGTTCCTAAAATAACCTATTTCTTAGTGTGAAGTAAGTCTGTGCAATACTGGAAAAAACTGACAGTGCAGTATTAATGCAATATGGGTCAGAGACAAAACTGTTTTGGTGTCTACATCAAGCATATTAAAGGCAAGTGAAGTGTCTACTTTAAAGGCCACCTATTTTTATTTATTTTTATTTTAAATTGTTATTTTGGTGTCTCCAAAATGTCTCTGTACATTTCAGCTCAAAATACCCATCAGATTATTCAATATAGCCTCCATAATCTGCTCATTTTGGTGTCTGAGGACAATGTAGCTGTTTTTGTAACCTCTGGCTTTAAATGCAAATGAGCTGCTTCTCCCCGCCCACTGTGTCTGCTTTTCCTGCATTACATCAGATAAACAGCAGTCAGTGACAGAGACAGACACGCATGAAGCTGAAATACAGCTCATTAGTCAAAAATACCAAGTAAGTCTATTTCATATATTTGTGGTGGAGTTTATTCAAGCCTTTCTGAAACGATGAGTCACACAAATGCTGTTTGCAGTACACACACACACACACACACACACATATGCACGTTTACTGACACAATGCGGCTCTGGTGATTTAAGCGGTTATGGATTACATTGCGATATTACAGCCTTTATTACAAACATGGTACCTGTCAATCAATTTGGTGGGCGGGGAAAACTGCACTCCTACATCACATTGCGGTCACTGTGGATCCTATTTTAACACCAGGAAGTTTAAGAAAGGAGACTTGTTGTGTTTATTTCACTCCAATATGACAGAGGATACACTATACTACACACAGTTCTGTCTAAACAGCTTCCAAAAGTAGATTTTGCATCATAAGTGCTCTTTAAATAGCTTTATATAATGCATAAATAATGTCCCGTATAAGGTAATTCAGTGTAACAGACAAATTTACATCTAAATGAACTAACATACTTATTCTGACCTGTCTGATAAAAGAATAATGATATGAATGGTATTATTTGAAATTATTAAAATGTACTAGTTGACAAAGGGGTTAAAACTACTGGTTTTGATAGATGGTAGTGCAACATAAAGATTTCAAATGGAAATTAATGAGTATTTTGGACCCAAATGAATAACTCCTGTTCTTAATTTAACATGTATACAGGGGTTGCATGATATTGGAAAATTATGCAATATTGTTGAGTAATGTGATAATGATATTCAGATAACATTTCCCTTGAAAAATGCTCTTTTTATTAGCTGTATTTTAATCATTTATTTATGTTATGATATTAAAATGAACTGATAAATAATATATTTTTCAGATCTGATTAATTCTAACTCAGACTAAAAAACTGTCAAGCAGTGAAAACCTCAGCAGATATGCAGATTCTGATTGGCTGTTGTCATTTTTCCACCGTTCGTCTTTATTTTCAGCTCTGGGTTCAACTTTGGGCTGCTTCAGCCAATAGCAGAACAGCAACTACTGAGGAGGCGGGGCTAAAGATAGTAAGGCTCCATCTGATTAGTCAAATTTAGATAAACGACCAATGCATAAATGTCATTTATCACACGTCTTCATACTATTATCGTAATAATACCCCCAAATGAGCTCGTGATATCTGTGCATGTATTCACATATTTTGGGAACACCTAATGGGGTCAGCAGGAGGGTCTTTTTACAGTATGATAATTAGGGAATGCAATTAAAAAAAATAAAGATGTATATTTACGTGACAATATTACTTTTACTAAATAATCTACCAATGGGGTGAGCAAAATAAAGTTATTTCAAAGCAAAAGCAAGATATCTTACTGCATTGGCATGTTATTTAGCTTGTTTTAAGTCATTTTTAAGTGCCTTGTTTCTTTAAAAGGCCCCATCGGTACTGCAGCCTACAGAAAGACATGTTTTTCAGTGGTGATGTCAGTTTGTATGAGAAACCGGGAATGTTATATATCATGATAGTTGCTCTAAGTCATGCTAACATGTGTTGACGTTGTGCGTGAGCGCTCACTGGCTTCAGATGCTGAAAACATGTAGTAGAGCAGAAAAAGAGCAGCCGCTGAAATGCTTCTACACTTTACCACTAAGAGTGAAATAAATAAGGTCATAAAATCCAGCTAGCTTGGCTTGCCTAGTATTAAAGCAGCACAATATTTCGAAAAAACATCAATATCATCGTTATAAGTGAGAATTATTACCCCTTCTGCATATTTTCTCCCCAATTTCATGGAGAGAAGTTTATTTTCAGCACATTTCTAAACATAATAGTTTTAATAACTCATCTCTAATAACTGATTTCTTTTCTCTTTGTCATGATGACAGTAAATAATATTAGACTAGATATTCTTCAAGACACTAGTATTCAGCTTAAAGTGACATTTAAAGGCTTAACTAGGGTAATTAGGGTAAAGTTAGGGTAATTAGGCAAGTCATTGTATAACAGTGGTTTGTTCTGGAGACAATCAAAAACTAATATTGCTGAAGGGGGCTAATAATATTGACCTTAAAATGGCTTTAAAACAATTAAAAACTGCTTTTATTTTAGCCGATATAAAACAAATAAGACTTTCTCCAGAAGAAAAAATATTATAGGAAATACTGTGAGAAATTCCTGAATCTGTTCAACATCATTTGGGAAATATTTGGAAACTAAACAAAATTGCACAGGAGGGCGAATCATTCTGCCTTCACCTGTATGAAATATCCATAATGCAGAGAATAAATCAAGTTATTTTTATGTGCCAAGAACTTGTGCTGCAGTCATAGATTGTTTATCCAAATCTGACCAATCAGATGGGATCGTTATTATCTAGTATGACTAATACTATCTACTCTCTAGCCTTTACTATCTTGCGGAAAAAGCTCGATTTTATTTATTGTTCAGTAAAATGAAAGCAGAGGCGGGGTTTTCGTTGACAGCAGTGTTTGGTTGCGTCCAAAATCGCATACTTCCATACTATATAGTATGCTAAAAACAGTATGCGAGCTGAGTAGTATGTGCGAATTGCTAGAATTCGAAATAAACAGTATGCGAGAAGTACCCGAATGAACTACTAATTCCGGCGAGATTCTGAAGTGCGCATCTGATGCACGCTACGCTATACCATGATGGTCCTTAAGAGAATTCATGAATGGGAGTTAAGCGATGCAACTGACGCATAGGTAGGTCATGTGATCATGACAAAATGGTGGATGTAGTATGTAGCTACCCGCCGGTTATTAAAACAGTCCACGCTACTAAATACTGATGTCCATATGCGTTTCCTTTATTGAACACCGTGAAAACTAAAAAAATAAACAAACAAACCGAATGTTTTACACAAACACGATCAAAAGGGACATCAAAATAAACAAGTAATATACAACAAAGTGTAGTTTACCGTGTTGGCCTGATAACCGGCTGTAGAATAAGCAGGAGCATTAAACAGGTGCCTACGTTGAGATCTCACTTGCTATCCATACAAACTCTCACAGGTTAAATCAGTCATGTGACCTCCGACTCAAGCCAACCGGAAACAAGGAAATTTATTACATAAACCAATAAACACTCAATAATGAAATACAAAATACAAGCTGAGCGATCAGCGTCAGCTACATAGTACATTCAGGTTTCATTCGTACTGCTCGCGTTCATACTGTATAGAATGTACTTTTCTAATGGTCGAGTACTAAATTCATATTTAATTGCAGTACTGAGCAGTTTCGGACGCAGCCAGTGTGTTGTCAAGATGACTGCAGTCTTTTAAACATGGAGGAGGGACTAGCGGTCGATGTTTCGAGTTATCCAGAGCTGTATGACTTAACAATAACATCAAAGCTCATAATCACAATACGCATATTTACATGATGTATATTCATCTAATAATTAATGTTTGTTTAATAATAATAGCAATAATACAGTGCTCAGCATAAATGAGCGCAGCTCCTTTTAAAATTGAATATTTTTATCCATTAATCAGTGAATATAGACTATTTTTTTGGTGCATTTTAAAGAACTGTTATATAAAGAGCCCCTATTATGCATTATAAAAGGTCATATTTTGGTTTTAAGGGTCTCCAACAACAGGCTGATATGTCAAAACACTTTCATTGTCCTTTAATATGCATTTAATTTTACCTCATTATCCCAACGACTCCCATTTGATTTGTTAAGTGATTCATTTGTTCCCAAACCCCTCCTTAGCATGATGCTAACTTGCACTGATTGGTCTGATGAACCAGTCTGTTGTGATTGGTCGGCTGCGTTCAGCGTGAGAGAAACGCATACAACGGTTATGAAGTAGCACAGAGTATGAGAGCCCAATACAGGAATGCAATTGCAGTTAAACATCAGCATATTACTCTACTCTTAAACCTAACCCCAAGTAGTAACAACGACACACATTCAGTATTAATCCACACAGTGGCAAAAGCTGAACTATTTTGACATTTGACCACGCCGCGCGTGTAAGGAACAGCTGATGGTGGCCATAGCAATGACAAATGGCTGAGTTTTACAAATGCATTTAAATCTGTAAAGGATTTAAGCGTCACGTTTTCAGCTTGGTTTTGGACGCGATATTGAAGTAGTTTGATGAAGGTTTAACCTGAGACATTACAAGCTCTGATCTATAACAAAAACGTGATTACGAGCCACGAGGAGCGATTATAAGTTACAACACAAAATTAAATACATATTTTGCAACTATACAAAACTAGGCAACAATTTTAATCACACTTACAGGTTATGATCTGGAGGAAGAAGATACTGGCGCATATGAACTGTAACAGTTGCTGGCAAAGTCCCATACAAAATAGTCTCTGCTGCTTCTTCAATAACAAACGGCCAGCGAATCCCGCATTGCAGAGTAGGTTATTGCATCAAAAATCAGGAAAATGACAGGAACAAACACAGCACACGGTTGGCTATACTGTGGTGGTGTTGTGAAAATGAACGTTAACCCTTTATTCCCCATAGCCCCATGTCTGGCCATGATCCCTCGCAATCCACTAATGTCTGAAGGAAAAGGCGCGTTCACGTTTTACCGGAACCGGCACTTCATATTTGGTGATGCTCCATATCAACGTTGACGCGTTTAAGCAAAAGATCAGAACCCAACACGATTCATTAATTCGACTCCGAGTCGACTCTTTTGCTAAAGAATCAATAGTTTTAAATGGTGCACTTTCAGATTTAACCCTCAGCTGAATGTTTCCTTCACTTAGTGCTGTGATACACTGCATGAAAGGTCATTCTCAAATCCCCATAATAGGGGCTTTTTAACAGTTATATCTATTAAAATAAGAGTTCGGTCACCGAACAGCTTGAGGAATATACAGATAATACATTTAAATTTAAACCAGTTATTGCTGAACAAAATTACAAACTATAAAATGTATATGTATTTTCTCTTGATTTATCCTGTTTATTAAATTTAATTTGATATTTAACATGTTAACTTCGGTATTCATTTTGCACTGTGATCTTCAGTTTTTTGGGGGAGATTTTTGTTAATAAATCTAATGTACAGTTGAAGTCAGAATTATTAGCCCCCCTTGAATAATTTTTTCTTTTTTAAATATTTGCCAAATGATGTTGAACAGATTCAGGAAGTTTTCACAGTATGTCTGATAATATTTTTTCTTCTGGAGAAAGTCTTATTTGTTTATTTCGGCTAGAATGAAAGCAGTTTTTAATTTTTTAACAATCATTTTAAGGTCAATTTTTAGTCCCTTTAAGCTATATATTTTTTTCAATAGTCTACAGAGTCTACATCGTTATACAATGACTTGCCTAATTACCCTAACTTTACCCTAATAACCCTAGTGAAGCCTTTAAATGTCACTTTAAGCTGAATACTAGTGTCTTGAAGAATATCTAGTCTAATATTATTTACTGTCATCATGACAAAGAGAAAAGAAATCAGTTATTAGAGATGAGTTATTAAAACTATTATGTTTAGAAATGTGCTGAAAAAAAATCTGCTTTCCATTAAACAGAAATTGGGGGGAAAATAAAAGGGGGGCTAATAATTCTGACTTTAACTGTGTATATGCACAGATATATTGCTGTAAAGCACCCTGTAGAAAATCTAAATTAAAAAAGAGACCTGTGATGGGGTGTACTTATTTAAGCTGAGCACTGTACATTAACATTCATCAAATTTGTATTTAATTCACAGATAAAAAGCCCATCAGTGAACTGGATTAAATGCATGTAGCCTTATAAATTTGCATGCGATGTAAATCCCTAATTCTTATCCTTTCCCCCCAATTAGCATAAAGCCGAAATGTGAAGCTTGGTGAGAACGGCACTGCTGTGTCCTGCATATATAAGCGGGGCAGCACACGCGGCCGACCCTTTATTTGATGTAATATTCTTTGACATATTGAGACTAATTTTTTGCCTACAGACCTAAACAGCTGTGGCCTAATTCTGTTTTATTCCTCCCCCCGATTCGCTCCACGTTTTGCCTTGTAAGGCTGAGTTATTCCTGGCATATGAGCTTGGACAGTGTGCGGTGTTGTCATCCGCTCGGACGGGACAGTAGCCCTGGGATTAATGTATGGAAAGGGGTCAAGCTGCGCCCGGCGGACATGGCAAGAGTAGGGTGTTTACACATCCCGCGTGCTAATCACCCCCGAAATGAGCAACCGCTCGTGAAATCTGCGCATGTATTCATGTTTCTCTGGGGAACACATAATGGGGTCAGCAGAAGGGTCACAAAGCAAACATGTTACACGTGGCTTAATGACTGTTGTAGCGATTTTGGAGTTTATAAATGTTGACGTTTGCCTTCTGATTAGCGATGCGCAAAAATTATCATTTCAGCATCGACATTGCAATGTGTAAGATTGCAGGATGCACAATGTCATGTAGGGATTGTAAACGTTTAAGCTCCACAATTTGAAATTAGAGGTGTAACTCACAGTAACAGTTTGGTACGTACCTTGGTTTTGGGGTCACAGTTCGATACAGTACAATTTGGTACAATTCGATACACTGTTAGACATTATATTGTATTTTTGTGGTAATTTACTGGCAGCACTTCATTCATTCATTTTCCTTCTGCTTAGTCCCTGGTTTATCAGGGGTTACCACAGTGGAATGAACCGCCACTTAACAGATGTATTTTAAATTTCAGGTGGTTTGTGTATGTGTTTTATGTTTGGTTAAATAATCTCTAATTACATCTTTAGTGATTTTCAACTAATTCCAAATGTCTTATAGGAGTATTTAGAGGGTTTTGCATAAAAAGCATTAGTGGATTTAGCTGGTTTTGACCATAGACTGTAAAGAACACTGCAAAAGAAGCCACAAGTAGGCGCGGCCAACCGTCGCCATTTTGTTCACGCTTCATCACACCCACGGCGGGATACCAAACAAGGGCAAAGAGGAGACTTTACTTTGGGAGAAACGCTTGATACTTTATTACCTGCGACTCGTTTGTGTTCTGACCACATGTGCTTGGCTGTACACTATATCAATAAAGTGTTTAGACTTTCAAAAACACTGTTGTAACACACTGAGCAACTAAACATTGTTCTTATGACGTTTTTCTACAGGAGGAAAACGTGAATTACTTCCAAACACTTCAGATATAGTCTGTGTTAGTAAATGCAAGACTATTGATGAACTCCAGCATAACACTGTATGATAACGCTTCAGATGACTGTTCTAGAGCCTACAGCTAATCAATCTGTCACATTCTGGAGTGCTTTACGGGTCTAAAGAAAAATATAAATGATCTTAAATAAAACAAATACATTTATAGAGATGGTATATAAGTATATAACTTTACTCACATGGGAAACGGAGGCCACATAAAGGGTTTGTGAGCACAATTAAGTGCACACAGCATCCCATATCATCTGATAATTGTAAGAAATAAGTCCAAAAGGCAGCTGACTGTGTAAAGCCACATAAAACAACACAAAAATATGATGAATATGCCGAGATCAGTGGCTAATCTGCCGGATTCAGCTGAGGTGAAGTGACGGCGACCAGCGAGACCTAGCTGTCACTCAAGTGGCCACGCCCTTAATTATGCAAACTTAATATAACCTAAAATAAAGGAAATGGATGAGTTATAAAAAAATTCACCCCCTCACAGTTGTTATGAATGGTAATAATAGCTATATGAACCAAAATCGTTCTTTGTACCAGGCTGTAAACACCTTTTCTTCTGCTGTAAAGTTGGCCATTCTAACAGTGGGCTCAATGGCAATTTGCTCTATTATGGAGCCAGGATTTGCAGAATTTTGATGAATTGCAGTTTCAGTTACTTCCGTATTGGCTTCCCGAGGGAGAATTTGCCGCTTGGTTTTGACGCAAAAGAAAATTTACCTTGTTAAAAACCAAAGAGTTATCTAAAGTGACGTTTTTTTGGAAAAAAGTAATTTTATTCACCTGCTAATAACCTTTTCATTATATATAAAACTAAACTTCTAAACCTAATCAGAGGAGCCTGATAGAAAATGCTCAATTACAATAAAAGAGGTCTGATGGATTTAGAGGGTTTTGCGTCTGAATTATATATAACTATATATTTTGCATCTGATATATATAATGTCAAAACAAACTCTTATTTTGGATCCAATTAATCGTTGCCCAGCATTAAATATCACATATTTTACCATAAAATACCGTATTTCTCTTGTGGAGTTTTATCTACGTCCTAATTAACGTTGACAAGAAAGGCAACTGTTTCCCAGATGTTGTGCATGTACTGAAGCGGTTTCATTCAGATGCACGTCTGGAGGATCATACACACCTCCGCATACCTGTGTGTGAAGCGCATACCAGCGCTATCACATCCGACAGGCCGCTGCACGTCTGCGGGAACACACAGAAATGCACGTCACCAAACAACAAATCTGATGGAGAACAAATAGAGCAGAACACACCGCACATGTGCTCTTTATAAAGACTCCAGGGTCATCATTTGTGAAGGAGAGCATCGTTTTTACCTCAACATTCTTAGGGTTTCAGTAGCAAAAACTGTAACACTTTAAAATAATGATCCATTAGTTAATGGCAGAAATATGAACAGTGTCCTGAGTCGTGGCTGGGCGCTGTGGACAGCCGTCGACTTGCAGCGCCGGTGTGTGTACCCTGATAGAAACCTGTGCTTAGAATTCTGAAATGCATGGCGCTGCCTGGTGCGTCGCCGAGCGGCACTTCTGGTGTGTGACCCCCTTCAGTTATACATTTGTCGTATATCATTCTAGTCTAAAGAAAATAAATGGAAAGTGCAAAGTTTATTTCAAACTTTAGACCATGACGCATCAAATATAATCACGTTTGACGTTTGTAATAATCAGACTTGATCAAAACCGTCTGCTGAAACACTTTGATTGACATTCTGCCCTTTGTACGTGTCATCAGAGGGGGAAAACCCCGCCCACTGGTGACCATCTCTCGCTCATTAGCATAGGACGTTAGTCTTGTTTTTGAATCTGCCACTATGCTGACGCACAGGCTTTTGTAGCTCCGCCCTCTTCTGAAAAGATCACAATCTCATTTAAATTTAAAGCGACAGTCACTAAAATTAGGATCAAAGCCTATAAGGGTCCGTTTCAGAGAGTTGGAAAACATTATTTTGAGCTGAAACACACACACACACACACACACACACACACACACTTGAAGGTGGAGTTCTAAGCTAGATTATTTGTCACTGTTTTCTTGACACTGTTCCTCCATCATTGACTACAGTTGATCTGGTTGTGCAGCTCAGATGTCATTACAGGATGTCCCACAGTTAATGACAGACTCGGCCTACACACACACACACACTTTGTAATTTGAGCATCAGATCACAGAGAAGCGGACAACACTCTAGTAAAAAACAGAAGATCATACAGCCAATGCTTCCTCACCCAATGGAGACTAATGAGAGGTCAACAGGACTCCGCTTTAGTGTTTTCAAAGGCAGTCAGCAGTGTGGGTTAAACACTATCAAACTTATCGTCAGAAATTGGAAGCAGCACAAAATTTGCCTTGTTATACTCTAAGATTAATTTGTAAGATTATAAAAGAAGAATTCAATGTATTTAAATCATTTTGAATGAGATTTTTGTCTTCATACAATTAAATTACGGCTTTCTTATATTATTTACTTATAATATACTATAACACTATAATATAATACAGTGCAATATAATACCATGCAATATAGTGTAATAATATAGTGTAATATAATATAGTGTAATATAATAACGTGTAATAATATAGTGTAATATAATGTAGTTTAATATTATATAAAAAATAATATAATATAATGCAAAATAATACAATACAGTGCAATAATAAATAATGTAGTGCATATAATATTATATAACACAATGCAATGTAATACAACATACTGTCTAATCTAATAAATTTAAATATTTAGTTTCTATATTTTTATATAATTTGAGTTTTTTATGAAATAAAATAAAATATAAAAATAAAATACAAATAAAAAAGAATTAAGCACAAAAAATATCATTTGTAATCAAATGCATCATCAGTGGTGTTTCATTAGATCACAGTAACGCTTCAATTGATCCCGCAGCAGAAATCAATGATTTGAGCGTAATTCTGAATCATCATATTCACAAAGACTTGAGGCTGTAATCGCTGCCAAAGGTGCAGCAATAAAATATTGAGCAGCTTCTGCAGAATTCTTCAGCTTTTTTATTTTTAATAAATTTGCAACAATTTCAAAAACTCTTTCTTCACATTGTCATTATGGGGGATTGTGTGTAGAATGTTGAGGAAATCAATGCATTTAATCCATTTTGGAATAAGGCTGGAACATAAACAAATGTGGAAAAAGTGAAGCGCTATCAATACTTTCCAGATGCATTGCAATATAATATAATATAATATAATATAATATAATATAATATAATATAATATAATATAATATAATATAATATAATATAATATAATATAATATAATATAATATAATATAATATAATATACTATAATATAATATAATATAAAATAATATAATATAATATAATATAATATAATATAATATAATATAATATAATATAATATAATATACTGTAATATAATATCATATAATTTTATACAATATAATATAAAATAATATAATATAATACAATATAATATAATATACTGTAATATAATATAATATAATATAATATAATATAATATAATATAATATAATATAATATAATATAATATAACATAATATAATATACTGTAATATAATATAATATAACATAATATAATATACTGTAATATAATATAATATAACATAATATAATATAATATAATATACTGTAATATAACATAATATAATATAATATAATATAATATAATATAATATAATATAATGTAATGTAATGTAATGTAATGTAATATAACATAATATAATATAACATAACATAATATAATGTAATATATAATATAATATAATATAATATAATATAATATACTGTAATATAACATAATATAATATACTGTAATATAATATAATATAATATAATATAATATACTGTAATATAACATAATATAATATACTGTAATATAATATCATATAATTTTATACAATATAATATAAAATAATATAATATAATATAATATAATACAATATAATATAATATACTGTAATATAATATACTGTAATATAAAATAACTTAATATAATATAATATACTGTAATATAATATAATATAATATAATATAATATAATATAATATAATATAATATAATATACTGTAATATAATATCATATAATTTTATACAATATAATATAATATAATATAATATAATACAATATAATATAATATACTGTAATATAATATACTGTAATATAAAATAACATAATATAATATAATATACTGTAATATAATATAATATAATATAATATAATATAATATAATATACTGTAATATAATATACTGTAATATAAAATAACAATATAATATACTGTAATATAATATAATATACTGTAATATAATATAATATAATATAACATAATATAATATAATATAATATACTGTAATATAATATAATATAATATAACATAATATAATATAATATAATATACTGTAATATAATATAATATAATATAATGTAATATACTGTAATATAATATAATATAATATAATATAATATACTGTAATATAATATAATATACTGTAATATAATATAATATAATATACTGTAATATAATATAATATAATATAATGTAATATACTGTAATATAATATAATATAATATAATATAATATAATATAATATAATATAATATAATGTAATGTAATATAATATAATATAATATAATATAATATAATATAATGTAATATAATATACTGTAATATAATATAATATAATATAATATAATATAATGTAATATAATATAATATAATGTAATATAATATAATATAATATAGTATAACATAATATATTGTAATATAGAGCATGATACAATAAAATCAATCCAATATAGTGTCTAATCCAATACATTAGATTGATTAAAATATTTAGGTTTTCTATATTTTTATTAAACTCTAGAATCAGCAGCTCATTGATTTGTGTTGTTTGAGACCCGATCTGCATCATCATCTTCATCGGCATCTCGGTGGCCTTTTCAGCTCCTCTTCAGGCTCACCATGAATAAAATAATGTTGGTATTTTCACTGCGCTGAGTGCAGGAGGAGGAACTGGAGCAGGAGAATCGCGGCGAGGTTCACGGCTGTTTTTTCCGCAGGCGTGGAGCGTGAAACGAAATAATGCGATCTGACAGTTCTGGAGCAAGTAGAGGAGGCTGGACAGAGAAAGGAGGAGAAGAGAGGAAAAAAAAGAGGGAAAGAAAGAGAGAGTATTGAGGTCATGAATGCAGAAGGCTTGATCTTCTCTGACCTCCCAGTCTTCGCTTTTTGTCTTTAAATGATGAACGCTTTGTTTGCGGAGTGATGAGATCTCGCCGTGTGGACAAATATCACTGCGGTATTACCGTATATTCACTTACCACGTAAAGATGATTGTTCTTTTGTGATGATGACAGTACATAATATTTCAACGCATACAGTTAAAGTCTGAGTTATTATGAATATTATTATTTCTGTTGATTCTGTTGACACATTTCTAATCAAAATATTTTAATAACTCTTTAATAACTGATTACTTTTCTCTTTGTCATGATGACAGCACATAATATTAGACTAGATATTCTTCAAGACACTAGTATTCAGCTTAAAGTGACATTTAAAGGCTTCACTAGGTTAATTAGGGTAAAGTTAGGGTAATTAGGCAAGTCATTGTATAACAGTGGTTTATTCTGGAGACAATCCAAAACTAATATTGCTTAAGGGGGCTAATAATATTGACCTTAAAATGGTTTTAAAATAATTAAAATCTGCTTTTATTCTAGCCCAAATAAAACAAATAAGAAGAAAAAATATTACAGGAAATACTGTGAAAATTTTGGGAAATATTTGACAAAGAAAATGACAGGAGGGTGAATAATGGTGAAAAATGGAACCAATGTGTTCTCTTTTTCTAATCCTAACAGCTTCATTTATCTGTAAATGATGAACGAGATCTTCAAATGAGATTTCACCATGTGAACATGCATTACTGCGGTGTTACCGTATATATATTCAGTCATTTTGTTCTTGGTTGAAATGTCAATGGATGAGTTGAACCGTGAGCGAAAGCTTCAGCATCATCTGACATTTTAAACCTGCTTTGACGTGATGATGGAAACCCTCATCTGACAGAAAAGTGGAGGAGTTTATGAAAACAGATCCAGAGATGTCAGATTTATTCAATATCGCGCTGATTCAGCTTTAGCTGTTGTCATGTTTTATTGATGTTCCGAACACGTCGTGTAGGGTGCTCAACATATGAGTACACCCCCTCATAAATCTCTCTTTTAAATTAATATATTCTATATGAAGCTTTACTATATTATATTAGTGCATATATACTCATTTTATTAGGTACACCTCACTAGTACCGGGTTGGACCCCCTTTTGCCTTCAGAACTGCCTTAATCCTTCGTGGCAGAGATTCAAGAAGCTACTGGAAATATTCCTCAGAGATTTTGCTCCATATTGACATGATAGCATCACACAGTTGCTGCAGATTTGTCGGCTGCACATCCATGATGCCAATCTCCCATTCCACCACATCCCAAAGGTGCTCTATTGGATTGAGGTCTGGGGACTGTGGAGGCCATTTGAGTACAGTGAACTCATTGTCATGTTCAGTAATCCAGTCTGAGATGATTTGGGCTTTATGACATGGTGTGTTATCCTGCTGGAAGTAGCCATCAGAAGATGAGTACACTGTGGTCATAAAGGGATGGACATGGTCAGCAACAATACTCAGGTAGGCTGTGGTGTTGACAGATGCTCAATTGGTACTAATGAGCCCAAAGTGTGCAAGAAAATCTCCCCCACACCATTACACCACCACCACCAGCCTGAACCGCTGACACAAGGCAGGATGGATCCATGCTTTCATGTTGTTGAGGCCAAATTCTGAGCCGAGCATCCGAATGTGGCAGCAGAAATGGAGACTCATCAGACCAGGCAACGTTTCTCCAATCTTCTATTGTCCAGTTTTGGTGAGCCTGTGTGAATTGTAGCCTCAGTTTCCTGTTCTTAGCTGACAGGAGCGGCACCCGGTGTGGTCTTCTGCTGCTGTAGCCCATCCGCCTCAAGGTTGGACGTGTTGTGTGTTCAGAGATGCTCTTCTGCAGACCTCGGTTGTAACGAGTGCTTATTTGAGTAACTGTTGCCTTTCTATCAGCTGGAACCAGTCTGGCCATTCTCCTCTGACCTCTGGCATCAACAAGGCATTTGCGCCCACAGAACTGCCGCTCACTGGATATTTCCTCTTGTTCGGGCCATTCTCTGTAAACCCTAGAGAAGGTTGTGCTTGAAAACCGGCCAACTATTCCAGCATACGTTTTACGCAGCAAATGCCCTTCTAGCTGAAACTCAGTACTGGGAAACACCCATACACACTCATTCACACACACACACTCATACACTATGGACAGTTTAGTTCATCAGTTCACCTATAGCGCATGTGTTTGGACTGTGGGGGAAACTGGAGCACCCGAGGGAGAACATGCAAAATCCACACAGAAATGCCAACTGGACTCGAACCAGCGACCTTGCTATGAGGCTACAGTGCTAACCACTGAGCTACCCAGATTTGTCATAATCACATGTAGTTATTATGCTAGGGTCGAGTTGAGTCAGACTGTTGGCTGTCAGGTTGAATGGGAGAAGTTGAGACGCATCCCAGAATGCTGTGGTGTTGGCAGTGTGACATCATCATGATCATCACAACACCTGCATCGCAACCGCACATGACTATTCATTCAGCTCGTAAAAGCAGAGTTCAGGACGCCCAAACATCACATATTAATGTATTCATCTGCTTTTATTGAAAGTTTTAGGTTCATTCAGGCTGCCAAAATGTCCTCTCGTGGTTAGACTCAATAAAGACCTGAAGTTTATCGTGATTAATAGTTTAATGATACATTTTTGTATTAATAAATGTCATATTTGTACTGTGCAAATCATATTTTAAAACTGTAGAGCTTTGTTTGTTAACATTTTATATTTAAACTTTATATATTTAAAGTAGAAATATATATTACAGGGCGGCATGGTGGCTCAGTGGTTAGCACTGTAGTCTCACAGCAAGAAGGTCACTGGTTCGAGCCCCGGCTGGGCCAGTTGGCATTTCCAAGTTTGCATGTTCTCCCTGCGTTTGCGTGGGTTTCCCCCACAGTCCAAACACATGCACTATAGGGGAACTGATGAACTAAATTGGCCTTAGTGTGTGTGAGTGAGTGACTGAGTGTGTATGGGTGTTTTCCAGTACTGGGTTGCAGCTGGAAGAGCATCAGCTGTGTAAAACATATGCTGGATCAGTTGGTGGTTCATTCCGCTGTGGCAACCCCTGATAAATAAAGGAACCAAGCTGAATAAAAACGAATGAATGAATGAATTTATGATGCATATATTTATACTTTATGATTATGCAAACTTGCATGAGCCACGTTGTTCAATATTTTTTAATTTTTTTTGTATTTATACTCATTAATTAATTAATTAATTAATTAATTCATTCATTTATTTCCCGACCCCTGGTATATTGCAATAAATGTGATGTAAAATGCCATTCAGACTCACATTATGAGCATTTAACACTGAATAAAGCACATGAGGTGTCCCTGAGCTGATCATTGTCAGTTTTCTGTTGTTCAGCTGTGGGAAACAGAAGCCGTTTCTAATATATTAATTCCAGGTGTTGATTAGGACAAAAACTCCTTTTAATATGGAGAATATTCCCTCTATTGCGTGCCGTTGCTTTTATATAGAACACATGTATAGATTTAAATCAGCCTTTAGGCTCGACACTCAGGCAAACTTCTGTTGGTGTCGTCAATCTGGCAACCTGCTCTTGTGTTTTGAGGTGTGCAATACCTAATTCAACCACTGGGTGTCAAATGTACACACTACACCTTTAAATAATTTGAAATATAATGATATATAATGATTTATGGTAATGGAAGGTTAGTTTGGGCTGCATAATACGATGTTTTACTTATTAAAAGCTATTTTTTTAAGTTAAATAATTTTATTATTTATATAATTTAACATTATTTGTCATATAACACACATTCACTTATACACACACAACAAACACACACCCACACACTCAGTGTTAAAGTTAGTCATTTGTTATTTTTCAAGTTACACACACTTACTTATGCAAAAATAAACAGACAGACACACACACTTGTACAGGTATATTTGGGGACTCTCCATCTCTGTAATGATGTTTCCACTGTACAGACTGTATGTTGTGTCCTCTTCCTCTAAATTTACCCCAAAACTCAGTACTTAGAAAGTAATCTGCCCTTTTATGATACTCATGATACTCAATTCTGTTTGATTAATGTTCTGTTTTCCTCATGTGGACTGAAAATATGTCCTCAAAAGCTCGAAATGTACTGGTGTTGCTATACTTGAGGGGACGTTTGGTCTTTACCATGTAGTAAATACCAGGACACATACACACATGCACTGAGTCACAAACCGATATGTGATTCACATCCTGCTTTGGGTCACGTAGTGTGTGTGTGTGTGTGTGTATGTATGTGTGTGTGTGTGTGTATTTGTTTGATTCATCATGTTTCAGTCATGGTCTGGATTTGTAAACTCCCCTAGGCGAATCACCTGATTTCCTGACACCTGATGTAATGAATCGTGAGTCGCAGCTCCACTGACTCTCTGTTATGTGTGTTGTGTGTGTGTTCAGTTCTCTAAGGTTCTGTGCTGCCCTCTGCTGCTTTAGCTCATACCCTGCTGAACACCTGATCAACAATAGCAGATCCTCTAATGACTGTTTTAGAGACATGATTTAGCCTTAGAGTGATTTTGTTATTTTATCTAGTTTATTTATATATTTTTTGTTAAATTAAATAAAATTTTTAAACTTTTTGTCCTAATTCAATTGTTTTATTTAATTTATTTTTAAATTTTTATTTTATTTTATTTCACTGGAATACTTTGCTCACTGGGTTTGCTCACGCTTTTTATCTTTATTTTATTTAATTTAATTTTTATTTTATTTTATTTTATTTACTGGAATACTTTGCTCACTGGGTTTGTTCATGCTTTTATATTTATTTTATTTTATTTTATTTTATTTTATTTTATTTTATTTTACTGGAATACTTTGCCCACTGGGATGGTTCACACTTTTATTTTATTTTATTTTATTTATTTTATTTTATTTTATTTTATTTTATTTTATTTTATTTCATTTTATTTTACTGGAATACTGTGCTCACTGGGTTTGTTCATGCTTTTATCTTTTATTTTATTTATTTTTAATTTATTTTATTTTATTTTATTTTATTTTATTTTATTTTATTTTATTTTATTTTATTTTATTTCATTTTACTGGAATACTTTGCTCACTGGGTTTGTTCACGCTTTTTATCTTTTTATTTTATTTTATTTTATTTTATTTTATTTTATTATTTTATTTACTGGAATACTTTGCCCACTGGGATGGTTCACACTTTATTTTATTTTATTTTATTTTATTCTTACTTTTTTCTTTATTTATTTATTTATTTATTTTATTTATTTTATTTCTTTTTTTTTATTCTAACTTATTCTTAATTTATTTTACTTTATTTTTACTTTATTATTACTTAATTTTTAGTTTTATTTTATTTTACTTAATTTAATTTAATTTTATTTTATTTTATTTGTTCCCACTTTATTTAATTTAATTTAATTAAAACTATTTTTATGCTTTTATTTATTATTCTTAATTTATTTTATTGTTACTTTTATTTTATTTTATTTTATTTTATTCTTACTTAATTTTGTTTTATTTTATTTTATTCTTTATTTATTTTATTCTTTATTTTATTTTATTCTTACTTACTTAATTTTGTTTTATTTTATTTTATTCTTTCTTTATTTTATTCTTACTTTCTATTTTATTTCATTTTATTTCATTTCATTTTTACTTTGCTTGTTCACAACTTGTTGTTTCAAACTGGAATTTCTTTCCTACATGGAACTCAAAGTGTTGCATTAATATTTTGGTTGCCAACTATCTTCAAAATTAATATTAATAAAATAAATATCTTTTAAAAAAATCTTCAGGTTTCAGTAAATGAGTTCAAGTTAAAGTAGAAGTGAGAGAAAGGGAGATGTTTGCAGTAAATAATAAGTTTAGTATATCTCAGACTGGGCTCTAGGGACCTCTAGGGGTCTTTTAAGGAAGTACAAAAACTTAGAGAGGTACTGTGTAAAAATGTAAGTATAAATAAAAATACAATGAAAAATAAAATCAACACGAATTAATAGATACACGTGTGATAAAAAATGTGAGTAATCCGATCACTAAACAATATTAAACCCTTGGAAATCAATGTTGCTTAAAGGGATAGTTCACCCAGAAAATGAAATCTACTTTCTATTTACTCAAACCTTTCAACCTTCAAACCTTATATGTTTCTTTCTTCTGTTGAACACTGAAGAAGATATTTTGAAGAATGCTGAAAACCATTGCCTTCCAAAATAAGAAAAACAAAATAGTCGATGGTTGCCGTTTTTCAGCATTCTTCAAAGTATCTTCTTTTGTGTTCAACGGAAGAAACTGATACAGGTTTGAAGGTTTTCATTTTTGACTGAACTAATAATATTGATTTAATATTGATTTTTCTTTTATTATTTCAGCCAAACTAAGAGAAATAAGACTCTTTCTCCAGAAGAAAATCATAGGAAATACTGTGAAACAATAAATACCTTTGCTCTGTTAACCAGCACGAACCACACAGAGAATTCAAATTTGATCGGAGGACTGTAATGTAGTGTTCAGCTGTAGATACGTGTGTGTGTGTGTGTGTGTGTGTGTGTGTGTGTGTGTGTCCTCAGATTGATCAGTAAGTGAACACAGAGTTGGCGAGCTAGAGAGCGTCACTGCTATGTGATCTGCTGCGTGACCCCGCATAACTCCCATCCCTCATCCATCATCCATTTATCCTCTACTCTCTGTGTGTTGTGTGTGTGTGTGTGCTGTGTGTGTGGTGTGTGTGTGTGTGTGTGTCTTCAGCTGCTGGTTTAACATTCATTCATTCATTTTCTTTTCGACTTAGTTCCTTATTTATCAGGGGTCGCCACAGCGGAATGAACCGCCAACTTATCCAGCATATGTTTTACACAGCGGATGCCCTTCCATTTGCAAACCCAGTGTTGGGAAACCCCCATACACTCTTATTCACACAAACACTCATACGGCCAATTTAGCTTTTTCAATTCCCCTATAGCACATGTGTTTGGACTGGTGGGGGAAACCGGAGCACCTGGAGGAAACCCACAACACACGGGGAGAACATGCAAACTTCCACACAGAAACACCCAAACTGACCCAGCCGGGACTCAAACCAGTGACCTTCTTGCTGTGAGGACACAGTGCTAACCACTGATTATTATCAATAATACCAAAATATCTAAACATTAAAACTTTGCAGGATGTTCAGCTGCTGATGACTGTAAACGCATCGTAACACTCCTGTGAAACGGCTCCATGCTCTTGCTCTGTGATGAATGGGTTGCGATCATGAATCTGGCCCATGCTAGTCACCCCGTTTGTGAACGCATGCTAACAGGAAGCGCAGCGCTGACCTCAGGGTCAGAGCAGCTGATTGTGTCATTCATCCAGCGTGAGCTAAGCTGAGGGTCAGGAGGATACGGCAAGGTCAAGGGTGACAGATGGGCTCTTCCTATTGGCCGATCTCCTGTTCATCAAGTTGATCACCCTATTAAAAATGACAAGCCAAGGTCAAACCCTACACACACACCCCCGATCTCACACACACCAACCTGTGTGTTGCTGTAATCCTGCCTTTAACACACACACACCACGCACAAACAACACTCACACACAGTGACATGCACTGCACACACTCAAATACACTAACACACAGTGATATACACACACACAAATACACTCTGCTCACACACACTCACATGCATATATATCTACACAAACACACCCCATGTTTATCTACATACACACACATAATCTCACAACAAACACACGTACACACACAGAAACACACACTGTGATACACGCACACCCATACAGACATACTCTAACACACACATATACAGCACATTTTTACATACACACACCCACACACACACACACACACACCACACACACACACACAAACACAACACACAAAAATACCTCTCTTACATACACACACACACATACTCTCTTAACACCACACAAACACACACACACACACACATACTTTTACACACAGTGACACAAACACACACACACACACAGATGCACATACTTTCACACACATTGACACAAATACACACACACCACATACTTTTACCCACATTGACACACACAACACACACACATACTTTTACACACAGTGACACAAACACACACACACACACACAGAATGCACATACTTTCACACACAGTGACACAAATACACACACACATGCCCATACTTCACACAGTGCACACACACACACCACACACAAACTACTCTCTCACATACATACACGTAATTTCTCACACCACACGCATACTCTCACAGACAGTGGACACTACACACACAGTAGTATACACACACGCACACAGTGACACAAATACACACACACACACACACAGCCCCTACTTTCACACACAGTGACACAAAGACACATAACACACACACACACACACACCATACTCTCTCACATACATACCACAAAACACACACACACACACACACACACACACACGTAACTGCTCTCCCCTGTTAGCAGTGTGTGAGGTTAATATTCTAATAAGATGATTACTACCAGAGCTCTAAACTCCTCTGAGTGAAGCGCAGCAGCGTCTCTGGTCTCTGTTGCTGTCCTAATGCTCTCCTCCAGGGGAATATCCAGTGTTCAGTGCTCTTACACCTCCACCACATCCTCAAGGTCACCATATTGTCCTCCGTCCTCTGATTGGTTCAATAACAAACGCCGCACATTCATAATAAACTCATCGATCCCACATTATTCCCTCAGGATTCCAAATAGCGCAGCATTAGTGTACTTGTGTGACGAGTGTGTGTGGAAAGAGAGGAGATTCTGCTGTATAGTATGCTTTGACAACCCATAATTCAATTGAAATCATTCTGGAGGTCACAGTTGGGTAAATATCAGTACGCTGGTTTAAATTCAATATATGCTCCGATTTCATTATTATAGTCGCTGTTTACTGTTTGACTGGGACAGCTATGACTTGAGACCTTCAGGATCTTCAGGTTAAGTTGATTCCTTTGTGTGTGCTGTGTGTGTGTGTGTGTGTGTGTGTGTGTGTGTGTGTGTGTGTGTGTGTGTTTCAGTTTGGGTGTATATTTACATATTTAAAATAAAATCTAATAATATATTATAACAGGGCATCATGGTGGTGCAGTGGATGGCACGTTCGGCTCACAGCAAGAAGGTCGTTGGTTCAAACTGGGTCAGTTGCGTTTCTGTGTGGAGTTTGCATGTTCTCCTCGTGATTGCGTGGGTTTCCTCCGGTGCTCCGGTTTCCCCCAACAGTCAAAGACAGGCGCTATAGGTGAATTGGGTAAGCTAGTGAATAGAGTGTGTTCTTTCTGTGATGGGTTGCAGCTGGAAGGGCACCCGCTGCGTTAAACATATGCTGGATAAGTGGCGGTTCATTCCCGCTGTGGCAACCCCAGATAATAAAGGGACTAAGCCGAAAAAAAAAATGAAAGGAATGAATGAATAGTGATAACACACACACATATGTATATATGTGTATATATATATAAATTAGTTGGTGGTTCATTCCGCTGTGGTGACCTCTGAAATAGAGACTAAGCTGACAGAAAATGAATACATACTTATTTATATAGGGCTACACGGTGGCTCAGTTGTTAGCACTGTCGCTTCACAGCAAGATGGTCACTAGTTTGAGTCCCAGCTGGGTCAGTGGCATTTTCTGTGTGGAGTTTGCATGTTTCTCCCCGTGTTGGCGTGGGTAATTATATATAATTATAATAAATAATATAATATATGAATTATATAAATATAAATTTAAACATATATATATTGTTATTTTTATTATTTTATTATTTAATTATTTAATAAATGTGTATTTTTATTTTATAACTTTATATGTTTATATTACTATTTTTATATGTTGTTACTATATTTTAAAGAAGACATTGCTCCACTAGATTCTGTTATAGGCATTGGCTTTATTAATTGATTGTATTTATGGGATTATACAAGTAATAAAATACTAGTAATCATGATAAAATGTATGATTGGCAGTATTCTATGGTCAGATTAAACTGAAAATAAAAAGTAAACGGACACATAATGTATGAACAAATGTCTTTTTAAATATTTTAATATATTAATATATCTATAAATGTGTTATCACATGTATAGCAGAACATTAGGTGTATTTTTTAAAGTAATAAACTACATTTATTAATATATATAGACCATATGTCATGTTATTTAGAATTATTAAATTAACAAAAGATTAAACACAACAAACAAATCTAAAACTATACTTCACTTTTTATCTTTGACTCTTATTTAGTTTATTCAAATATATTTTACACTCAAAGTACTTGTGTTTTTTTTTTTATCAATGCACGTTATAATGTATAATATTTAAATATAAACCCTTATATAACATATGCATGTTTTTAAATAAATAAAAGGCAGGAATTCCTTTCATTTAAAACAAAATTCATTTAAAACTAGACTTCACTTGTATTGTTTGGCTTTATAAAAACCTTTGACTCTTCTTTAGTTTTGTTCAAATATATTTTATAGTATTTTTAATATCAGTGTACAGGTTATGATGTCTAATGTATAAATATAAACCTGCATTCATTAGAATACATCATTT
>NC_079442.1:1789918-1813796 GCF_903798145.1 Danio aesculapii | reverse complement strand
GGAAGAGCGGTTCCAGAAATCAGCTAAGAAAACAAAAACAAAACCAAAAAAATGAAGCGAACAAGTTCGTCACAGGGTGAGAATGTGGTCAAAATCCGAAAACGTGGTAAAAATCAGACGAGGGCTTTTCTTTTTCTAGACGGCTTTTGTTTTATATAGATTTATTAATCATTCTTACCGTTCAAGGAACACAAGCTGTCGTAGATTATTAAAGACGCAAACCCCTCACTGCACCACAGCTGCACCTTCAGCAAACCTCCTAATTCCTGCAGCACGAGGACTTCATGATCATTTATGAGCGTCAAAAGCGGTTGATCTGTTCAGTAGAATATTTGATTGTGTGTCACTGCATCCCAAACAACTAAAAATAATACAAAACGATATACAGTAACTAAAGCAATGTCCCCTGTGCTGAGCGAGAGCACTTCTCTTCCTGACTGAACAGTCGCATCATCAATGACGGAAGCGTGCTCTGGCTCGGAAGGTAAAATGCAACGTAAGTGCAGGCAGATGGGGAGAGTGGAGGGTGCACGCTTTGGCATGGTTCAAGGCAACTGTACCAAGTGTGAGCACACCCTTAATATTCATTTTTGGGTGAACTGTCTCTTTATTTTTACAAAATATATCGTATAAAATTATTAATCTTATCATAATAAATCTTATAAATTGTCAAGTATCGCCAAAGCATTGCATATTACATAAGCCATGTGACTAAAATAGTATAGACCAACTAATTATATAATACATACACGTACATAAAAACAAAACCATTTCAAAATTGGGATGACAGCACATAATATTAGACTAGATATTCTTCAAGACACTAGTATTCAGCTTAAAGTGACATTTAAAGGCTTAACTAGGTTAATTAGGGTAAAGTTAGGGTAATTAGGCAAGTCATTGTATAACAGTGGTTTGTTCTGGAGACAATCCAAAACTAATATTGCTTAAAGGGGCTAATAATATTGACCTTAAAATGGCTTTAAAACAATTAAGAACTGCTTTTATTCTAGCCGAAATAAACCAAATAAGACTTTCTCCAGAAGAAAAAATATTATAGGAAATACTGTGAGAAATTCCTGAATCTGTTCAACATCATTTGAGAAATATTAGAGAAAGAAAATCACAGGAGGGGGAATAATTTCTGACATCAACTGTACACACAAATAATAGCCTCCCTCATTACGAAATTGGTTTTGTCAGAGACCAGCTGCTCTCTCTCTCTCTCTCTCTCTCTCTCTCTTTCTCTCAGTCTCTATAAGGTGAGCTGCTCCCCCGTAAACGCTCTGTAACACTGACAAGGCTTCAGGCTTTGCGTCTTGCTGTATTTTTAGTTTAGTATCTATAGTCTGACTGATGCACTTTGCAGTTGCACTAGCTTTAAACCTGGAAGACATGCTCTGAAATCATTGGAGTGATTTAGAAAGTGGATAAACCTGCTCGTTTTCCGCATTGGGGACTTACTTTATATCTTTGTGAACGTTGCTTGGAAATGCATTCTGGAAGGAGGCAGAGGACGCGGACACACACTTGGATTGTTTTGTTGTGTGTGGTTTGCTCTGCTGACGGAGAGGTGAGGAGATTTCACACAGTTTTTCACAGATGTTGAAGACAGAAGACATCTGTTCATGTGTTTTCTTATTGGGAGTGTTTAATTAATCTGTAATTGATGCTGTGCTCTGATCATTCATACTACTCATTCATTTGAAGCTTTTTGCATTAAATATTTACATTTTATTTGATTTCAGCTGAAGTAAATAAACTCTTATAGTGTCTAAAAATGTTCATTAAAAAGTGGTTAATGTGATAAATCATATGTGATTACATTTATTACTCTAAATAAAAAGGCTGTAAGAAAATATACTCTAAATCTTTTAAATACATTATATTATATTATCTTTATTATTTTTTTTTCATGATTTGTAGAATTATTAGAGTTAAAAAAACAATTAATTTGACTAAAAACCACATGAAAATAAATTATAATTATAAATATCTTTAATCTCATTTTTGAGGATGATTTGATGTATCATTTGCTTAATAAAAGCATTAAAATAGTAAATAGTGATATAAAAAATTAATATTTTTATTTAATAATTAATTTACACACACACACATATATATATATATATATATATATATATATATATATATATATATATATATATATATATATATATATATATATATATATATATATACAGTTGAAGTCGGAATTATTAGCCCCCCCCCAATTATTTTTATTATTGATGTTTAACAGAGCAAGGAAATTTTCATAGTATTTCCTCTGATATTTTTTCTTCTGGAGAAAGTCTTATTTATTTTATTTTGGCTAGAATAAAAACAGTTTCTAATTGTTTAAAAAACATTTTAAGGTCAATTAATTAATTAGAAATAAATCATAATAATAATAACTAATTAAATTAGGTTCGCACTTTTAAGCTATATTTGTTTTCGATAGTCTACAGAACAAACCATCATTATACAATAACTTCCCTAATTACCCTAACCTGCCTAGTTACCCTAATTAACCTAGTTAAGCCTTTAAATGTCACTTTAAGCTGTATAGAAGTGTCTTGAAGAATATCTAGTCAATTATTATTTACTGTCATCATGGCAAAGAGAAAAGAAGCATTAAAATATTAATATAAAAAATAAACAAGTTAATATATATATATATATATATATATATATATATATATATATATATATATATATATATATATAAATATATATATATATATATATATATATATATATATATATATATATATATATATATATATATATATATATATATATATTAACTTGTTTATTTTTATATTAATATTTATATATAAATATAACATATATATATATATATATATATATATAT
The DNA here is from genome assembly GCF_903798145.1 of Danio aesculapii. Taxonomy (NCBI): domain Eukaryota; kingdom Metazoa; phylum Chordata; class Actinopteri; order Cypriniformes; family Danionidae; genus Danio; species Danio aesculapii. Next base: position 1,810,921 of record NC_079442.1, on the reverse strand, counting down.
ATATATATATATATATAAAATAATTATTAATTAAAAAATATAAATTTTTATATTAATATTTTAATGCTTTTATTCAGCAAATGATACATCAAATCATCCTCAAAAGTGAGATTAAAGATATTTATAATAATAATTTATTTTCATGTGGTTTTTATGTCAAATTAATTGTTTTTTAAATCTAATAATTCTACAAATCATGAAAAAATTCATCGTATGGTTTCTATCAAAAATATTATGAAGTAATAAAAAACGCTATAAAATAGCCATCATATTAGCCTGATATCCTGATATTAGCCTGATATCTGAAGGATCATATGACACTGATAATGCTAAAAAATCAGCTTTTCATCACAGGAATAAAGTACATTTTATTATGCAATAAATTAGAAAACAGTTATTTTAAATTGTAATAATGTTTCACAATTTTTATTGCATTAATAACCGAATAAATGCAGCCTTAATGAGAGATATCATTCAAAAACCTATTAATAATTTATTTTTAAATGTTTGCATTCTGACTTTTATTTCAAAATCATTTTTTAAATTTTACTTTCTTATAAAAAGACGACGTTCTGACTGTAGTTACATTAAAAAGTGCATTGTAGTGAGATCAGAAATAGCTCCTAATGGTAACAGCGGCACAGTTTATCTTACAGTGTGTATTTATGCTCTAATTCTACAGTCAATGTTCAAACACAGACACCTAAGTGAGCGGATTATATAAACACAGTCTAACCCACACACACAGGCTGTGAAAAACCAGTGATGACACTAGCTGTGTTTCCATCCACCTATTTTTATGTGCATTTTGGATTATCACATTTTAAAAAAGATGCTTGAGGGAAATGCCAAGAGGAGCATGATTTTTGAAAACGCGCACATCAATTTTTCAACACAATCTCACGGCAATTCGTAACTTTTTGATTTAGTGGCTAATTCGTATGAATTCGTATGATCTAATTCGTACGATTTAGTACGATTTGCTCATCCCCCAATGATGGTTGGGTTTAGGGGTGGGGTTAGGTGCCACGCCTCCTTTTGTTGCCGGGCAGTTTTGCAGAGCATCGTTGCTTGGCTGTTTTACTATTAAGAATGAATATTACATCATTTCCCAAAGCTGCCCAGCATATCATTAGCATAATTTGCATCTTTATATGGAAACTCAGGTAGTGGAAGCTCTGAGCGTGTGCACTGTAAAACCCCGGCGCATGGTCTAACAGTGTTGTGCTTACTCTCATAATGAGTTCTGAGCAACACAATCTCACGGCAATTCGTAACTTTTTAATTTAGTGTCTAATTCATACGAATTCGTACGATCTAATTCGTACAATTCATTACGATTTGCTCATCCCCCAATGACGGTTGGGTTTAGGGGTGGGGTTAGGTGCCACGCCTCCTTTTAAAATCGTACAATTTCGTACGACTGAACTCGTACGACTGAATTAGCCACTAAACTGACAAAACGTAAAATACTTACGTTTTCTCATAAGATCAGGCTGGTTCTAGGTGTACGTCGACACTTCTTTCCTTTCTAAATGACATAATGAAGCAACAAGAAAACAGTAAGGTGTTTTGAGCATAACGTGCAAACCAATCGGAGTCTCATCTGCCATTCCCTTTAAGAGTCCTTTAATTATTTTCATCTGTAAATATATTTGTGTATTGCTGAACATCCTGTGTGTATTCAGCAATGTGTAAGTGTTTGGACATGCATAACTAACGCGCTCTGCTGGACTTTAGAGCAGCTTTTAGTTGGTCAATGGTGCAGTCTATTTCAGTTCCTCAAATTAGCAACGCACCAACAATGCAACAAACACACCTCCTTCATAGACCAGCACACCCATGAGTCCCCAAAGTGACGCAAAAGGATTTACTATTTAAACAATGTGGTGCAAAACATGAAAATTAGGCTTGCACTGGTCAGAAAATAGCAACAAATTGCACCAAACATGTCTTGCGCCTTATTGCGCCGGGTGTATGATAGTGCCCTTTGTGTTTGTGCTGCCTTAAAATTTTAAGTTTGCTTCTCTTAAATAGTAAAGTTGTCTTAACTAAGTTGACATGACTTGACCATAGTGTAATGGACGTTGTTTATGTTTAGTTAAATAGATAAGTTGTTGGTGGTTCATTCCGCTGTGGCGACCCCGGATTAATAAAGGGAATAAGCCGAAAAGAAAAGGAATGAATGAATGAGATAAGTTGTTGTAATTGAGAATGTTGATAGGACTTTATAATTCAAGTGTAAGGGAAGTGTAATCTGCAGTGATATAAGCATACTTATATTGAGCTTAAAGTGACATTTAAAGGCTTAACTAGGTTAATTAGGGTAAAGTTAGGGTAATTAGGCAAGTCATTGTATAACAGTGGTTTGTTCTGGAGACAATCCAAAACTAATATTGCTTAAGGGGGCTAATAATATTGACCTTAAAATGGCTTTAAAACAATTAAGAACTGCTTTTATTCTAGCCGAAATAAACCAAATAAGACTTTCTCCAGAAGAAAAAATATTAGAGGAAATACTGTGAAAAATTCCTGAATCTGTTCAACAACATGTGGGAAATATCTGAAAAAGAATAAATATTTCACAGGAAGGCGAATAGTTTTATATATATATATATATATATATATATATATATATATATATATATACACTATCTGTACTGTAGCATGTTGTTGAGTGTCCTGTGTTTGTGTGTGTGCGTTTAGGTGTCTCGGGGCTGCCCGGGCCCCTGCTCCTGCCCTGCGTCTCCTCCGTCCTGCCCACGGGGGGTCAGCTGGGTGTGGGACAGCTGTGGCTGCTGTAAGGTCTGCGCTCAACAGTTCAACCAGGACTGTGGCCCTGAGCGGCCCTGCGATCACATCAAGGGCCTGCGCTGCCACCTAGGGGCCGGAGGAGACCCTCTACGCGGACTCTGCAGAGGTGGGCAATAATGCTGAAGTTAGGCAAACACTTCTGTCTCCTGTGTATACTTTAAAGTCCCCATGAAATCAAAACTAACTATTTTGATTTTGTTAGCCCGCATTGCTAGTTTTGTGGTGAACAATTCATCTGTGCAGGTCATTAAGAGATAAACAATAATTTGCTCTTGTAATCTTTAATTAAAATCTGGACATGCACTTCCTGTTTGTTTTGAGTTCAATTCTCAGATTAGGTTTGTCTGAGGTATTGGGCGTGGCTAACATACTTAACCACGCCCCTCCAGCTGTCTATTTTGACAGAAACGGTGAGGAGGAGGAGTCTGTAGGTTGTAATAACTCTCCCCAAAAACTTACCCCCACCTTTCTGAATGACACGCCTACTTTCCTGCATCCAATCTGCTCGCAGTAGAAAAGCCACGCCCACTGTTTCTCAATTAATATTCTGTTTCTCCAGGAACTGTGTCACAATATGGAAAAAAATGGTCGCAGTTTCCAGTTCATGCGGACTTTAAACGCTGTGCGAAATCATTCATTCATTCATTTTCCTTTCGGCTTAGTCCCTTTCTTAATCTGAGGTCGCCACATCCATACACACTCATTCACACACATACACTACGGACAATTTAGCTTACCCAATTCACCTATAGTGCATGTGTTTGGACTTGTGGGAGGAAACCCACGCCAACATGGGGAGAACATGCAAACTCCCCACAGAAATGCCAACTGACCCAGCTGAGCCTAGCAACTTTCTTGCTGTGAGGCGATTGTGCTACCCACTGCGCTACCGTCATGTCACTGCGTGAAATCAAAACGTATCCCGGTGTACATTTTTGAGAATTGACAAATACGTGCTCACGACAGTGGCGAGGCTACTTAAGAGCCAGGGGGGCACTGTATTGATTATGGTCAATCCTAAATAGAAAGCATGCATAATGAATGAAATTTAATGCTGACGATTAACAGTGTCCTTTAGTCATTGTTTATCCATACAACTTCAAGTCCCCCTCTCACGAAAATGGAAACGCCCAACTATTGCTCCACTTTTTTTATTTGGCTTGATTTGACTGAAGCACAACAGTGCGAGGTATGACAATAGGCTATTTATAATCACGTTTAAGTTGTTTTTTAAGTATTATATAAAATGTTGACTACTGTATACACAGGGGGGCAGTGTTTTGACTTCAACTGTATTTATACTGTACTGTAAAATATATATATATACTGTATATATGAGCAATATCATATGAGTAGCAGTGCGATGTGACTGTATCGGCACTAGTGGGAGGCGTGCGTTGGCACGAGGCCGCAGGTCTCCCACCATTGCCGATATACAGCCACATCGCACTGCTAATCGTGTGATGCTGCGTTTATACAACAGTTCAACGGCATAATCCTGTATATAAAAAGAAAATCAAACACGGAGAGTCTAAAAACCCTTTTGTAAGAGGAACTACTTTCTTCCGCCGTTCAGCTGACGTCAGAACAGCAGAAGCCGTTAATAATTCACCAACGTCACTGTAGAGCTAGTGTTTGAGTGATTCTCTAGCGTAATGTCTAAAGTGACGAGAAAACAGCTGATTTTGCTTACATTTTAAGATTATAAGGCTGAACAGCATGAAATGCCATCAGTCTACAGAGATATCTCCCTACAGTATTACAAGCAGTATTTCTCTGTTGCAATCGGGAGATCACAATAAACAACCCCGGAACAAAAAATCTGCACAAACACTATCAGATTACTGTTGTTTGTGATAAGGAAAAACGCTAAACACATGTGGGCATTTCTTCTTTCTTTCTGTTTACTCAACTAGTCTGCAGTAGCGAAAACAGGAGACTCATTAGAACAGATGGCCAACCAAACCAACTCAAGTCCAATCTCACTCAATACACTACAATTACTATGGTATAAATACAGCGCTACAACATACAAAAGAGAGAGATCGACTTAGAAAGCCACTTACCTATTTTATAATGATTAAATCAGCTGTAGTTTAATATTACAGTAGATTTTGCCCTCCTCTAAGAGCTTATTATGCGGTCTCTGTCGCCCTCATGTGGATGACAACGTCAACCGTATTTGTTCTGCTCAAAGACAGGCTAATGGCCGCCGACACGCTGTTTCTTTGATAAATATTTAAAATAGACACTGTTCTTATAATTAAACTGCATAGTTGCAATCTAAACAACGACATTCTTGACTAAACAAACCTCAAAAGTACATGATGTTGTCCAACAGAAGCAATATTTGTCAAACTGTAGAGTGTCCTTTGCTTGTTGCTGTATGTGGGCGGAGTAATACACAAGGGTGAAAGGTGAAGAGGCCGGTGGACTGCTGTTACTGGCAGAATATCGCACAGAACTGTTGTTTAAATACATACATACATTATATATATTTATATTTATAGTTTGTATATCTGGACTGTAGTATGTTATTAGATTGTCTTGTGTGTGTGTCTCAGCGGAGGCTCAGGGTCGTCCGTGTGAGTTTTCTGGTCGTGTGTATCAGCACGGAGAGGACTTCCAGGCGGGCTGCGAGCACCAGTGCAGCTGTATGGATGGTGTGGTGGGCTGTGTACCTCTGTGCCCGCTGCACGTCCCGCTGCCCGGCTCACACTGCGCCAACCCTCGGCTGGAGACGCCGTCCGGGCACTGCTGCCAACGCTGGGTGTGCGACAGCGACAATAGCATCAGAGAGGAGGAGCCCGGGCCCAAACGCACACCGCAGTACAACCACATCAGCAAACTCCTGCAGGAGCACAGCAGCAGACCCACAGCTCAGGGTAACACACTCGCATTGCTTTCATGAATTCATAAATCAGTCAGAAACCACACTTGTTTAGTCTGAAGGTTCTGGGTCCAAATGCTCGATCAGACGGAAAACGTAAACTAGAAATGCTTCTAATATGTGAGTCCTAGATCATAACCAGTTAGACTTTTTGGAAATTGGAATTTAACACACTTGTTTAGTCTGACGTCACTGTTTCTGGGTCCAAAAGCTCTATCAGATGGTCGCCGGTTTGACTCTCGGCTGGGTCAAGTTTTAGCTGGTTCTTGCTGGTCATGAGCAGGTTTAATCTGGTTCTTGTTGGTCATAAGCTGATTTAAGCTGGTTCTTGGTGGTCATAAGCTGGCTCTTGCTGGTCCTGAGCTGATTTCAGCTGGTTATTGCTGGTCATGAGCAGGTTTAAGCTGGTTCTTGCTAGTTCAAGCTGGTTCTTGCTGGTCATAAGTTAGTTTAGAATGGTTCTTGGTGTTCATGAGCTGGTTTAAGCTGGTGCTTGCTGGTCATTAGCTGGTTCTTGCTGGCCATGAGCATGTTAAAACTGGTTCTTGCTGGTCATGAGCAGGCTTAAGATGGTTCTTGCTAGTCATAAACTAGTTTAAGCTGGTTCTTGCTGTTCATGGGGTGGTTTAGGCTGGTACTTGCTAGTCATAAACTGGCTCTTGCTGGCTCTGAGCTGATTTCAGCTGGTTCTTGCTGGTCATAAGTTAGTTTAAAATGGCTCTTGCTGTTCATGAGCTGGTTTAAGCTGGTGCTTGCTGGTCATTAGCTGGTTCTTGCTGGTCATGAGCATGTTAAAGCTGGTTCTTGCTAGTCATAAGCAAGTTTAAGGTGGTTCTTGCTGTTCATGAGCTGGTTCAGGCTGGTTCTTGCTGGTCATTAACTGGTTTAAGCTGGTTCTTGCTTGTTATAAGACAGTTCTTACTGGTCCTGAGCTGGTTTATGCTGGTTCTTGTTGGTTCTTGCTGGTCAAAAGCTGGTTTAAGCTGGTTCTTGCTGGTCATGAGCATGTTTAAGCTTACTCTTGCTGGTCAAAAGACAGTTCTTGCTGGTCCTGAGCTGGTTTAACCTTATTCTTGCTGGTCATATGACGGTTCTTGCTGGTTCTGAGCTGGTTTCAGTTGGTTCTTGCTGGTTATAAGGTGCTTTAGGATGAATCTTTCTGGTCATGATTCACTTTAAACTGGTCACAAGCAGGTTCTTTGCTGGTCAAATGCTGGTTCTTTGCTTTGTTCCAACAGGAAAATGTTGTTCTAACAGGAAAATGTTGTTCTAACAGGGTTAAAATATTGGTGAAAATGATCATAATCGGGTATTCAGATTGAGTTTTATTTCATTCTATTTAAATTACAGGCTTGGACCCAGAAATAGTATTGCATTCATCACAATTTAACAAGTGGATAGTAAAATCATTACACTGTTAAAAACAGCTGTTAATTACACATATGTGTGGTGTGTCCTTCATTCTCTCCTTCTTCATATTCAGAGTGGTCGTCTGCTCCGGTGTCTGAGATTCCCTTCCCTTCACCCGGATGTTTCCCCCAGACCACAGACTGGTCTGAATGCTCTGCTTCCTGCGGGTTCGGTGTGTCCAGTCGAGTGACCAACAGTAACGCTCAGTGCAGGTTAATCAGAGAGACTCGCCTCTGCCAGATCACACAGTGTGACGCCACTCCACATCTGAAGGTGAACGCAATTACAATCATTTCAATCATCGATTTTCAATCATGTTCTGATAGACACAAAACATACTATAAACATATTTTAAAGATTCAATTTAGTCTAGAAAAAATCTGCTATGCTTAAAGGACTTATTGTCTAAAGGTTTAAATGTCTTAAAAATTTGCTGAGCGAACATTTTAATTTTAAACATCTCATTCTCAACGTCAGTTTAACATCCGAAAAGTAACATGTAATAGACATTTTGCAAATGAGCAAATGCTCAAATAAATATCTTCCAGATGTAGACACAGATTACAAATAGAGATCTCTGCTATGTATGTGTGCTTGCTAACATTTGCATAACCAGGAAAAGGTTTTTAAACATTTAAAAAACTATACGTTTTGAACACTTTGGCAACATTCAGAAATATATAATATATATGAAGACCTCGACGACATTGTGGAGGAGCACAAACAACCATTTGTATTGTTTTTATTCCACTACACTGACTGCGATCATTAAAATCACTGTTTGATTAGATAGATTACATGAGCTGGATTCACCGGTTCATGAGGCCCCCTGCTGGTGACAAGGGGGAATGCAAAAAGAAACTATTAAACTAAAAAAGAGCAGATCCTCATTATTGTTTACTGGTGTGTACACAAATAGTTTTGGTAATATATATAGTCATCCTCCTTGTTCTAAACAGCCCTTCACTGTTTTCTTGTTGCTTCATTATGTCATTTAGAAAGGAAAGAAGTGTCGACGTACAACGAGGCCCCGTAAGCCGGAGCTGATCACGTTTGCCGGCTGCTCCACAGTTCGCGGGTACCGTCCTCGGTCCTGCGGCTCATGTGTGGATGGTCGATGCTGTCAGCCACGCTCGACACGCACAGTACGCATGCGTTTCCGCTGCCCGGACGGAGAAAACATCACAAGAAACGTCATGTGGATCCAGAGCTGCAAATGCAGTAAGAGTTTCTGCAGAGCTAAGAGGGGACGATCTTCACCCGCCGTCAGCCTTTACAATGACATACACACCTTTACACACTGAAAATCCTGGTAAAAAAAATGATTAAATCAGGCTAAGCTTAAACCAGCCTAAGAATGACTAGTATTACAGGCTAGTATTTACAGTATGTTACTGAAAGAAAACACCTTAAACTAGCCTAAGGTTAGCTGGTTTTGCTGGGTTTTGACCATTTCCAGGCTGGTTTCAGCCATTTCTAGCCTGGTCTTAGCTGGTCAGGCTGGGTGTTGACCAGCTAAAACCAGCTTGACCACCCTAGCCAGGCTGGGAGCCCAGCCAAAACCAGTTATGTCCAGCTTAAACCAGGCTGGTCAATCTGGTTTTAGCTAAGCTAAAGAAGCTAAATGTCAAGCAAAAATCAGTCCTGTAAAATCAATGCCCTGTAATTGATTTTTGGTGCGTTTTGATGGAAATGTTAGATGATAACATGATGTCATTTGACATCAGGTAGTTGTATGCATTGTAGGCACACAAAATCCAGTGTATATTATAATAGTTTTTGTGTCTTTATTTCGATGGTCATAAGGGCATCAATATGTGGATGTCAAATGGACATCAAGGTTTTGACATCAAATTTATTTTCAAATGTCCAGCTTAATGTAGACTGGTCAAGCTGGTTTTAGCTGGTCATCTCCCAGTCTGACCAGCTAAGACCAGGCTGGAAATGGCCAAAACCTCCTTTAAAAACAAACTGGTCGACCAGCAAAACCAGCCAACCACCTTTGGCTAGTTTAAGCTGTTTTTTTTTCAGTAACAAGCTAAAGATCAAGCAAAAATCAGTCCTGTAAAATCAAAGTCCTGTAATCGATTTTTGGTGCAAATGTTAGATGTCAATATGATGTCATCTTGACATCAGGTATATTTGTATTTTGGAACTGAAGCTTTCAGAAGAATAATCTTATATTATAGTTTTATATCTTTATTTCGATATCAATGTGTCAAGGGGATCAATTTGTGGATGGCAAATGGACATCAAGGACATCAAATCAATTTGCATCTGTCTTCTACATTTAGGCCTAGGTGTATAGTTTTGCACTTTATTTGTTTTTACTTCTGCCTCGACCTGCAGGCCTGGTTCAACACTGAAAGCTGACTTTGAATTGACATTTGCAAATATAATTCATAAAAAACGTAAATATTCCAAAGTAACGATATAGTTATATTTTCATTCATTTTTGTATAGTCGTATGTGCAGTTTTTGGATACTGCATAATAGGAAAAATGCTAGACTGAACAAAAATGTAACTTAAAATGTTTATTGTTTTGTTTTGTGCAGATGATTTGATTGGATAGCTGTACTCACAAATGCCCATCATACTATCTTATTCTGAAATGCCTTTACTGTTAAACAAAAAAAAAGTTCCTAAATTGATTTTTGCATTGATGCCATTGATGTACTTTGAGAGAATGGTTCTTAAAATAACTATTTTTATTGTGAAGAACATTTTAACAATATAAAAACACTTTTTTACTCCATTAAGATGCCTTTGTGGAATGTAAAGATTCTCAGTTGAAGCATGGATGCCATAAAGAAACTTTAATTTTAGGGATCTAACATCAAAATAATAAGGTTAAAGGACTTCAGAACTTACTCAAAAAATTGTTTTCAAACATCAGACATCTGAAAACAAGAGTACATATTTACTGCACATAGTCTTCCTCTCAGAGAAACAACTAATTCATTAGAGAGTAAAATATAGCTACAGCGGTTTCCCCTGTTCAGAAACATACTACTTTAATTATTGACAGTTTTGTTCTCTTAAACATTTTTATTTGATATTCCAGTGTGTCAGAAGTTCATTTGATAACTAATTTGAATCAAACATGAAATTTTGACTCCATTTCATGAGATTTGTTCAATACTGTGTTCATCTTTCAGCCTATATTTATTCTGTTTTATTGTACTGCATTGAAGTGTTTTATATTTTGAAGCGTATGATCAGATTAATGACGTCCTGACGCTCGAAGGGAAAGAAAATGCACTAGTTTTGAGGTTGTTGTTGTGGATAAAACTGAACGAGTTGCCTGATTAAGGGAGAAAATTAAGACTTTTTAATATGTTTCCGCTTTTAAAATAATATATGCTCTATGCGTTCTTTTATACAGCAGAGTTTTACTCATATATTGAGATGTACAGATGTGTAAGTTTCTGTTTTTTGTGTGAAAGAGGTCATAATGGAGATGTGTTCCAGTGCATATATGACTGTAGGTTTGTCTTTTGTAAAGTGTACAGGCTTCACTGTAGGTGGAGTGACTCTTTTGAGACTGCTTCATTTTTCGGGGCAATTCTAGACTCTCTCTTGTATACGAGTGAACGATTATTTGTTGATGTTGAATATCAATGACTATATGCTGGTCAGATTGTGTCACAAAAAAATAAAACATCTTTAAGAAAACTGCTTGCTGTATCATGACTGATTCTGTCAACACCAGTGCTTCTTAAAGGGAAACATTTAAAGCTATACGCTGTGTCCCAATTCGCATACTTATACTACAACAAATCGTTATGTTGCTTAGTTATGTCCCCTGTCAATAATTTCAACACATCATCCACATTTCTTTCATGTTTAATTACTTACCTTATTATAGATTCAGCTGTGTGTTAATCAGCCATTCGCGAGTCCTCCATTTTGAGAAATCTCCTCAGATCTTTGGATAATTATTTAGAAGTTAATACCCAAACATATCTTAATTTAAGTTCACATTGTTGTGGCAGATGAAACATAACACGGATAAGGTGATTTAAATATATTCCAGTCGGCTGAATATTAATTAATAGTCATTCAAACAAGTTTACCGAAGCTTCCCTACTTGATGGTTGTGCGCGATGTCCGCCATGTTTGTAGTTTATTTACACTTTTTACCCGAGTTTTGTAGTTCTGATCAAATTCAATGCAATGTATCGTGGGCGGTTAGAGAACGGATGATTATACACTACGATTTTTTTTAGGACATGTAATTATATTTTCCAATACTATTTGGGACGGATGGTATGCGAATTAGGATGCAGCAATAGTTTTTATACTGCTTCTTTTGGCTTTTGTCATCCTATAAAATGGCAGTAATGCTAGTTGTTGAGAAATATCCACTATGCTAAAGAGAAGAGAAGCATGTCACTCTACAAACACAGAAGCAAGCAACATTTTCAGTGGTTTTATTCACATTTAATTGATATGTTTGCCTATATAGCATAGATTGCATAGAGAAAAGAAGGCATTTACTAATGAAAGATGTAATGGACAGTGGGTTCTAATAATGGTCAATCCGAAAGAGGATTGATTTCTAAACTTACTTTGACGTGTATTTCATTTCAGACAATACAACAAACATTATTTAATGTGTTCCTCATGATTTTATTGTTTTTTCCCCAGCAAAATAAACACGTATTCGAATTTTAGTTCTTGTAACACATAATTTTTTTAAAAGTTGTTACAGTAAAGCATTTACCTCTTTGTAATGTTCCTTTTCACAACACTTAAAATACGTTAAGGACTAGAGACACCAAATGATGAAGTGTTTCGTAGTTGCACTTCAAAATGCGCCACACATTCTCTATCGGAGACAGGTCGGGACTGCAGGCAGGCCAGTCAAGTACCTGTATCCTCTTCCTCCGCAGCAGGACTTTGTAATGTGTGCAGAACCAAAATTGAAATACGTGGAATAATGTTTTTTTGTATTGTCTACAATGAAATACAAGTCAAAGTAAATTTCGAAATCACTCCTTTCTTCTTTTATTTGCGTTTTCCATACTGTCCCAACTTTCTCTGATTTGTGGTTGTACTAAAAAGAGTGTTTTCATGAACTAGAGAAGGCTGACAGAACTCATTGTATTTTCAATGTCTGTCTGCGTTCCCAAGCGTCATCGCTGATGTCAAACGTGTCTTTTTCTGAGCTGTTTGCTCTCTCAGGGCCTCAAATACAGCAATAAAGGGCTGTTTCATTTGTTTGCCGAGTTAGATGAATTGATGTGGTTGAGTCGCTCTTTCAGAAAGCACAGTAAACTTTCAGACGTGTCCCCTGACAACAAAAATCTCCCAACAGAAAGAAAGGACAACATGGTAGTGTAATTCATGAGACTGAGAAAAACAGCCGTGAACGGAGCAGCGGGGTTTAAATCTGACAAGAATTCATGCATTGGACACTTTTATGAATGGGCAACAAAATAACACTCACTAAACTATCTTTAAAGGAATGCTGGTAATGTGTAGGTGGTCCAGCGCAATGGTTTAGAGAAAAAAGTAATGGCCAAATATGGGACGCAAAAAATTTTAATCTTTATTTAATATTGTCCTTTACACAACTACAACTGTTGTAAAAAAGTTAACTTGGATAAAAATAGTTAGAAAATGAAGCTGCTAAAACAAACATATATAAACTAAACTAAAATAATAAATTAACCCCATAAAGCATGCAAATACCTTTGTATAAAAATTTCATTCCACAACCTGAATAATCTCCTTTGAAAGTCATATATTAATATTATTTCAGTTTAATACGATATATTTAGAAATTAATTTAATTATATTTTATTATTATTATTATTATTATTCAGTCATTCATTCATTTTTCTTCGACTTAGTCCTTTTATTTATCAGGGTTCGCCACAGCGGAATGAACCACCAACTATTCCAGCATATGTTTTACACAGCGGATGCCCTTCAGCTGCAACCTAGTACTGGGAAACACCCATACACTCTCACATTCACACACACACTCATACACTACGGCCAATTTAGTTCCCCTATAGCGCATGTGTTTGGGCTGTGGGGGAAACCGGAGCACCCGGAGGAAACCCACACCAACATGGGGAAAACAAGTCCACACAAAAACGCCAACTGACCCAGCCAGGACTCGAACCAGTGAGCTTCTTGCTGTGAGGTAACAGTGCTAATCACTGAGCCACCGTGCCGCTCCCCAAAAGACAATAAAAAAATAAAAAAATGACAATAATGCATTTAAAATAAATGTCAAAATGTAGAGCGACATTATTTGCTACCTCTATACAAGAAAAAATCCATAATTACAAAACATATCTGCATTAGATAGAAATATTTACAAACAGGGCATCAGAAGCATCATAAACCCCTGCTGTAGTTCAGTGACAGATGAGCTGAACGGCAGATTAACCAACGCAGAAACACTGACCTCTAGTGGCCACTACTGGAACACACAGGCGCTAGTACTGAACACAGTCGTGAAAACAAGGGCAGTTCAACTAAAAGATTCAAATTCTGTCATCATTTACTTATCCATAACTCGTTTTAGTTATATTTAACGCAATTTAATATATTTTGATGAAAGCTGAAAACATGTAACCATTGACTTCCATTGAAGGCCTATTTGTTTTGATACTAAGTCAGCGGTTACAGGTTTCTTCAGAGTCCAGCTTCTTTAGTGTTCAACAGGAGAAACTCATAAAGGTTTATAACTATATGAGAGAGGGTACTGTAAGTAATGTTTGGGTGAACTGTCCCTTTAAATATGATTCTTAATGAAAGCGTCGGCTCTGCTTGTCTTTGGTGAAGATTATTATGAGTTTATGTGTTATTATGAGTTAGATGACTGGTGTCGAGTAATCTGCAAGGTAAAACATATTAGAAATGTGTATATTCTGTTAATAAAGCAACAAATAATTATTAGAAATCAACTTGTAATTCAACAATTCAACAAGTATGTTGCTGATTCGAGTCCCAGCTGGGCTAATTGGCGTTTCTGTGTAGAGTTCGCATGTTCTCCCTGTGTTGGCGTGGGTTTCCCCCACAGTCCAAACACATGCGCTATAGGGGAATTAATGAACTAAATCAGCCGTAGTGTGTGAGTGTGTGTGTGAATGAGTGTGTATGGGTGTTTCCCAGTACTGGGTTGTGGCTGGAAGGGCATCCGCAGTGTAAAACATATGCTGGAATAGTTGCCGGTTCATTCCGCGGTGGTGTCCCCTGATAAACAAAGGAACTAAGCTGAAAGGAAAAGCAATGAATGAACTTGTAATGTAAATTCGGCCTGTTGTCGCTGTGTAAAACGATCATAGATGAGTCCTGAATGTTGATCTTATTAAATTACAGCACTACAGTTGCAGAAACATTCTGATTTAAAGGGATAGTTCACCAAAAAATGAACATTTACTCACTATTTACTTTCCCTCAAGGGAGACCCAAACCTTTATGAGTTTCTTTCTTCTGTTGAAGACAAAAGAAGATATTTTGAAGAATGCTGAAAACATGTAACCGTTGATCTCCATTGTAGGAAAAACAAATACTGTGGAAGTCAATGGTTACAGATTTTCAGCATTCTTCAAAGCATCTCAGTTTGTGTTCAACCGAAGAAAGAAAGACGTAAAGGAGAGTAAATAATGACAGATTTGATCGCTTTAACATTTTAGACAAGGAACTAGATTTTGGCCGCTAGGGGTCAGTAAATATCCAAGTGTGCCTCTGATGAGTGTAATATTTATCATAAATAAGGTTTAGACATTAAAACAACATATCTTAATTTTAAAAAGTCTATACTTATGTAAATAAATATATAATTAATAATTAAACAGTGATAATTGAAAATAATTTAACAGGACACAATCTAATTTATAACAAATATAGCAAATTATATAATGAAATTATTTCTGGGTGGAGTTTGCATGTTCTCCCCGTGTTGGCGTGGGTTCCCTCCGGGTGCTCCGGTTTCCCCCACATTCCAAACACATGCGCTATAGGGGAATTGGGTAGTGTAGTGTATGTGTGTAAATGAGAGTGTATGGGTGCTTCCCAGTGATAGGTTGCAGCTGGAAGGGCATCCGCTGTGTTGGCGGTTCATTCCGCTGTGGCGACTCCTCATTAATAAAGGAACTAAGCCGAAAAGAAAACGAATGAATGAGTGAATGAATGAAAATGAATGAAGGAATTGATAAAAATGAACTAATGAAAATGAGTGAATGAATAAATGAATGAATAAATAAAAATAAATTAACAAATGGACGAATGAATGAATGAATGAAAATTAATGACAATTAATTAATAAAAAATGAGTGAATGAATGAATGAATGAATAAATAAATAAAAATAAATGAATAAATGGACGAATGAATGAATGAAAATTAATGACAATTAATTAATAAAAAATGAGTGAATGAATGAATGAATGAATGAATAAATAAAAATAAATGAATAAATGGACGAATGAATGAATGAAAATTAATGACAATTAATTAATAAAAATGAGTGAATTAATGAATGAATGAATGAATAAATAACAATAAATGAATAAATGGACGAATGAATGAATGAAAATTAATGACAATAAAAATGAGTGAATGAATGAATGAATGAATGAATAACAATAAATGAATAAATGGACGAATGAATGAATGAAAATTAATGACAATTAATACAAATGAGTGAATGAATGAATGAATGAATGAATGAATGAATGAATGAATGAATGAATGAAAATAAATGAATAAATGGACGGATGAATGAATGAAAATTAATAACAATTAATTAATAAAAATGAATAAATGAATGAATGAATTGATAAAAATGAACTAATGAAAATGAGTGAATGAATAAATGAATGATTAAAAAAAATAAATGAATAAATGGACGAATGAAAATTAATGACAATTAATTAATACAAATGAATGAATGAATGAATGAATGAATACAAATAATTCAACAATTTTAGGAAAACGTCCTGTTTTGGTTTTAATTTTTGCAACCATAAAAGAACATTCCCAGAACATTGCAGGGAAGTCAATATTTATATAACCTAAATATAAAGAACGTTTCCTCGTGGCTATTTTTAGATTATTATTTTGCAATCGTTAAACAACGTTCCCAGAACATTCTGGGAACCAAAAAGTAGTGTAATTAATATTTACAAACGTTCATCTGTTTTATTTAATAAATAATAATAATAATTATTAAACATTTATTTTAAGGTCACAGCTGACTTTATTTGCATTATGGTATTATTAGCCTACTTATTTATCACGCTATATTAATTCTATTAAAAACCACGCCCCTTAACGATCAAACCAATCTAGATGAAATGCGCGGCTCTGTGACGTCACTTCAAGGATAAAATGCAGCGCGCCGCTCTGTCAGGACAGTCAGTGATGCCGCTGTGCCCTATTTATTGAAATAGGAGTAAATTATCGAGGGTTTTTGCAAGATGGGACGCAAGCAGTAAACTCACACACACACACCCGGTTCATTCAACATCCTTTAATTGAATATTGCTGCCGGTTACTGTACAATGCGGGCGTGAAGCGGAGGAAAGTCAGAAGAGTGTGCTTGGTCTGGATAAATAAACTTCATCAAGTCTGAAAACTCTCCGAAGACTGGAGGATCTTCAAGGTCAGTCTCCTGCTCTTATTAATTAAGGTGAAGTTGTTTGTTTTATAAGCGACATTCGTTCATTTTTAAACTGTAACACTACACATCACTGTATTGTTTACCGCTACTTTGAATATTGGATCTGAAATTAGCATTAGCACCTTTTAATTGCCTCTGGACAATGTTGTACTTTGATAATATGATTTGCTGTTTAGAGTTTGCAAACAATACTTTTCTGAAATATTATCAAGGAGAAAGTCTGAACGTGGGAAAATATAACCAACTTTATTACATGTCTTCGTTACATAGTGCCAGATATTATTTACTTAGATATTATAGATTGATTATTGAGAGCATTGTGTGTTTATTGATCGAAAATAATAATACTGATGAAACAATGTTAATGTTTTAGTTTAATATTTCCTTACTGACTCAGACAAAACTGTTTTTCAAGTTTAAAATGGATGGAAATTGTTGTTTTTCTTCCCATGTACATTATGAACTTTTACGCAGAAAAATAATTAGCATTTTCTTATTTTTAGCATGGTTTCCTAAAGACACGCACTAAAATTCAATGAACAATTAAAGAAAAAAGTTTTATATTGCAGAAAAGCTTGTTTTAGTCATTTTTGTATGTCCCAAAATAATCATTATCTAAAATATGAATGCATTTTGTGTATTTATGTCACGTTTGTTTTAGATGCCATTAGTCACCATTAAATATTTGACCACTCTGAGGTATCTGGTGCACATTTCAAATCCTTGTAGTTATACAGTAAAACATGAATATCCAGGTTATTATTATGATTTATTTTTATTATTATTGTTATATATTATATTTTCCAAATTGTGTTTAACAGAGCAAGATATTCATCTTCTGGAGAAAGTCTTATTTCTTTTAGTTTGGCTGGAATAAATCAATAAATAATAGCGTTATTATTAGCATAATTATTAGCAATTTAATTTTTTTAATTGGCTACAGCACAAAGTCTCCGCTAAAACATTTGGAAAATAATAAAAACATTTAAATTAGCCCAATACAGTTTAATAATTTGCATTTAAAGAAAGAAACATGTTTTGAATATTTTGAGTTCACGTTCACCTCATTGCCTGTGTGACCTCTGACCCAAGGTTATTTTCAGTTACCCAAGACTATTGGTTGAAAAAATATCATTTGGGTAACTGAAATAAAATAAAACATTCACAATAAAGGAAAAACTAACAACATTAACCTAAAAACTAACTGAAATATAATAATGATGATGATAACAGGGGCAGCACGGTGGTGCAGTGGGTAGCACAATTGCCTCACAGCAAGAAGGTCACTGGTTTGATCCCCAGCTGAGTCAGTTGGCATTTCTGTGTGAAGTTTGCATGTTCTCCCGTGTTGGCGTGGGTTTCCTCAGGGTGCTCCGTTTTCCCCAATAGTCCAAACACATGCACTATAGGGCAATTGGATGAACTAAATTGGCCGTAGTGTATGGGTGTGTGTGAATGTGAAAGTGTATGGGTGTTTCCCAGTACTGGGTTGCAGCTGGAAGGGCATCCGCTGTGTAAAGCATATGGTGGATAAGTTGGCGGTTCATCCCGCTGTGTTGACCCCTGATAAATAAAGGGACTAAGCCGATGGCAAATGTCAACAGTGCCTAACATGTCTCTGTCAGTGTATTTAAACTATTATATTTGATTTACCAAATCACACAAGTGGCAATTTCACATCCGTCACATCCAAGACGAAGCTTTTTCCTCATAAATGCAAAAAAAAAGTCAAATAAAATGAAATCAGTCACGTTTGTTCTATAGAGAGCAACTCTTATGCTTTTTATTAGCATTGTTTCTTTGGGATTGTGCAGTTTAATTCACAGAATTTCTACAAAATATGTTGCATACTGTAAACTTGAAGACTTTTTTTTTGTGGTCACATCCATAATGTTTATTTTCCTCATTTAAAATATTAAAAATGTTTACAGATTGAGGTTTTTCTGATGCCATAACTCTGGTGAGTAGTTTTGTAAAATATAAACAGATGTTTGAATATAATATCAACACATTCTCTCTCTGTGAATTTATATTTTGAGTCTTTACTGCAAATGTCGCATCCATAACGCTGGAACCGCTCATATACAGTCTGTACAGTTGAACAAACACGATGAAAGCCTGTGGAATGTTCCCACAATTCACAAAAACAAGCATGTGTGTTTGTGTTTTCTTCAGGCGCAGTGATGGTGAACAGCCAGGTCCCGGGCGGTGTGTGCGTGTCCCGCTCATGTGCCGGCTGCGGGGGCCGAATCTCGGACCGATTCTTGCTGTTCTCCATGGAGCGATACTGGCACTCCCGCTGCCTGAAGTGCTCCTGCTGTCAGGCTCAGCTGGGGGAGATCGGCTCCACGTGCTACAGCAAGAGCGGCATGATCCTCTGCAGGACTGACTACATCAGGTCAGACACAGGCTTTGTGAATACAGGCAGGGATGTAGTTTGTGCGGTGGATAACACTTGCAATTACAACCCCCCCCCCCAATATCTCTTTGTAAAAATGGTAATTTAATAAATCAAGCAGGCAGCACAGTGGCTCAGTGGGTAGCACTATTGCTTCACAGCAAGAAGGCTGCTGGTTTGAGTTCGGGCTGGGCTAGATGGCATTTCCGTGTGGCGTTTGCATGTTCTCCCCGTGTTGGCGTGGGTTTCCTTCGGGTGCTCCGGTTTCCCCAACAGTCCAATCACATGCGCTATAGGGGAGTTGGGTAAGCTAAATCATCCATAGTGTGTGAATGAGTGTGTATGGGTGTTTTCCAGTACTTGGTTGCATCTAGAAGGGCATTCGCTGGGTAAAACATATGGCAGAATAGTAGGTGGTTCATTCTGCTGTGGCGACCTCTGATAAAAAAGAGACTAACCCGAAGGAAGATGAATGAATGAAGTACACCAGCACTTCAACCCCCCCTTCCCCAATGTGCTAACCAAAACTACACCAGTGGATACAGGATTCCCATGGTTTCATTGAATACCATGGAACTGTAAATGCTGCGTCCCTATTCGCATACTATCCGCACTAGTATATATCTAGTGTGTCTGAAAGCATGTAGTATATTGAAAAGCGGATGTCAACAGTTCCTGGATGGTTAACTCTTTCCTATAGAAATCGAAGTGTAGAACTGGGTAAAGTCTAGATCAGATACGCGGCCGGCCATAAGTGCGGCATGTACATCAATTATTGTAGCATTTATTATAACAATGTATAATAATCATTCATATTTTTACAGTACTGTGATGGTTGGGTTTAGTGTTTGGGTAGGGGTAGGCATTCAATAAATACAATATATTGGGTAATTTAATAGCTAGCATAAATAATACTCGGTACAACTACCATTTTCACAATACTGTGATGGTTTAGTTTAGGGTTGGGGTGGGGGTAGACGTTAATAAAATACAATAAATGGGAAATTTCATAAATAATATAAATATTTCTCGTTAACCTCCGGCCACAACCATATCCAAACTAGCAACAACCGTAGAACTGTCTGTACTCTAACCGCTAATATCGCTCACAATACAAAATCTGATTAGAACTACAAACTCTGGCCGGGTCGTAGCAGCCGGGGGGGGACGGGGGGGATGCGTCCCCCTCACTTTTAGAGACAGACCATTTAGAAACAGGTGATTAATAATTATACGAACGTATGATCTCATACAGCCCCCCCCCCCCCCCTCCCCCAACCCCCCATTTTTAAAATGTCCGATAAGCCCCTGAACTCTGAAGTGTAAACAAACTACAAATATGGCGGACGCACAAGACCAACTGTCAAGTAGAGAAGCTTCTGTAAAGTTGATTGAATTACTATTAATTACTGTTAAACTACTAATTAATATGTAGCCAACTGGAAAATATTGGGTAAGACTTTATTTTGATGGTCCATTTGAGTATTAGTAGACTGTCTGCTTAATATTTAACTGACTATAAGAAACTTTGCTAGTACATGTCAACTTACACTAACCCTAAGCCCAACCAATCAGTCTACTTAAAATCTAATGAGAATTAGTTGGCATGCAGATGCATTATAACTTAAATTCAATCAACGGACCATCAAAATAAAGTGTGACCCAAATATTTTAATGTTTTTTTTTTACTCCAGGATGACACAAGTTTTTAATTTTTCTAGAACAGAGATTCCCAAAGTTGCGCCCGGAGGCCAAAGTTGGCTCATGGAAACCTTTGATTTTGGCCCACCATCCCATCTGAGAGGGAGAATGATGAGGATGAGGATGATGAGGAGGAGGAGGAGG
>NC_079442.1:1752418-1784918 GCF_903798145.1 Danio aesculapii | reverse complement strand
TAAAAATGTAGTTAAAATGATGTCTTTAAATATTTAAATGAAATCTTTCTATGCCAGAGTGCAGTTAAATCTGATATATACTTAATCAGTTATACACTACCGGTCAAAGGTTTGGGCTCAGTAGGAGTTTTAAATGTTTTAAATCAGCTTCTCTTGCTCACCAAGGATGCGTTTATTTAATCAAAAGTACAGAAGACACTGTGAAATGTACTATAAAATATCTGTTCAAAATTAGTTTGTAATTTAATAATTTATTCCAGTGATTTTAAAGATTCATTTCACGATCCTTCAGAAATCACTCTAATATTTATTATTATTATTATTATTATTATTATTATTATTATTATTATTAATGGTAACAGTAATAAAAGCAACAATGACTGGAGTAATAAATCCATTGAAACCACATACAATTAGAAAGCAGTTATTTAAAATTAATAAATATTTAACAACATTTGTTTTTACATTTTAATAAATACTGCCTTGATGAACAGAATAATTTTCTTAAAAAAAAAAAAACTGGAAAAAAAAACGGACCCCAAACTTTTGACCGGTAGTGTGTATATAAAATCAGTCAGTCAGAATAAAGTATAATTTATTTTTTAATATTTATTTCTAATTTGTTTTTACATGTGTAGAACAAAAATTTAAGGGTGATTTTTTTTTTTTATTTATTTTCTATTATTGTTTTTTTTAAACAATAAACACCAAATTTACCAACATTTTAATTTACATTTTATAGCAGTCTAATATTTATTGTAATACAGAATTCTAATATTTTTATCATAATCTAAAATTAAATCATAATAATATAAAGTATTAAAATAATATTTATATCATTTTGTTATCAATATTCATTTTTTTTAATAGTATTTAACACACTATAGATTGAACTCCAGATGAACGTTCAATGCGATTTGTTATATGAAATCACTATGCTACCAAAAAATGACATTATTATTTGTTAAGAATTTATTGAAGCATTTATTATCAATTAACCACTACCTTAAGGATGAGAAGTGGTCCTCAAATTAAAGTGTTGCATTTCAGTCATTTCACAGACTAAAAAGCAACAGTCCCAATAAGGTTTTCTAAATAATTCCGCTGCTAAGTATATAGTAATAAATGTTATTTTTTACATCAGTAGAATTTTTTTTTTTTTTCTCTCTCAATTTCCCTCCGTTTATTTATTTATTTATTTAATTATTTATTTATTTACAATAAACACCAAACATTTTTAATTTTATATTTTGCAGCCGTCTAATATTTATTGTAATACAGAATTCTAATATTTTATTTAGTATAGTATTTATTTAACACACTGTAGATTGAACTCCAGATGAGCCTTTAATGCGATTTTGTAATATGAAAAAAATACCACAAAATATGATTTCTTAATGTATTGAAGCATTTATTATCATTTAACATCTACGCTAAGGATGAGAAGTGGTCCTCAAAGTGTAGCCATTTTTTGCATTTCAGTTATTTCACACCCTAAAAAGCAACCGTCCCAATACGTTTTCCCCAATAATAACTAATTCTGCTAAATATATAGTACTAAATATTATTTTTAAGAACCATTAAAAGGTGAACTCTCTTTCTAATTTTCTCTCTATTAATAAATTATTTATTTATTTATTTACAATGAATACCAAACTAACATTAACGCACTATAGATTGAACTCCAGATAACCTAATGTGATTGTAATGTGAAATCACCATGCTACCAAAAATGACAAATTATGATTTCTTAATGATTAATTATGATTTCTTAATATATTGAAGCATTTATTACCATTTAACCACTACCTTAAGGATGATTAAAGGCCCCCAAATTAAAGTGTAACCATATTTTGCATTTCAGTTATTTCAGCAACCGTCCCAATACGTTTTTCCCAATAATTCACCTGCCCGTTGTCAGTTTATTGATTTTTAGTACTAAATGACATCTAATCATAGGCAATCTGACTTTTCTGTGGACTAAATACAGCTTATATGAATAAAGTTTCCTCCTCCCTCTTGTGTGTTGTAGGTTTGCTGAAGAACTCTTCATCTCTGCTCCTCTCACGCACTTATTTTTACAGCCTAAGACTCTAATGAATGAGACGCTCCTTTGGGCTGATGGAAACGTTTCTGTATCTCAGACTTCAGATGAAGCCGCGGTGGATCCTGCAGTATCTCTCATGCTGATATCGTGGCCCCCGAAAACAGAAGTAGCGTGTCTATTTTCACACAGGATATCCTGCCTGAATCGTGTCTAACCTCACAGAGAAACCATCAGCGCTCGCCTGTTTTAAACTCTGCTCACTTAGTTTTCAATTACACGTGTCGGATTTGTTTTAAACAGAATTTTTTATTGATAATGTACAGCTGAAGTCAGAATTAATCGCCCTTCTGTATATTTTCCTCCAATTTCTGTTTAACGAAGAGAAGATTTTCTTTCAACACATTTCTAATCATAATAGTTTTAATAACTCATCTCTAATAACTGATTTCTTTTCTCTTTGTCATGATGACAGCACATAATATTAGACTAGATATTCTTCAAGACACTAGTATTCAGCTTAAAGTGACATTTAAAGGCTTAACTAGGTTAATTAGGGTAAAGTTAGGGTAATTAGGCAAGTCATTGTATAACAGTGGTTTGTTCTGGAGACAATCCAAAACTAATATAGCTTAAGAGGGCTAATAATATTGACCTTAAAATGGCTTTAAAACAATTAAAAACTGCTTTTATTCTAGCCGAAATAAAACAAATAAGACTTTCTCCAGAAGAAAAAATATTATAGGGAATACTGTGAAAAATTCCTGAATCTGTTCAACATCATTTGGGAAGTATTTGACAAAGAAAACAAAATTCACAAGAAGGTGAATAATTCTGACTTCTCCTGTATATATGAAGTAGGCATGCGCCAAATTCGTAATTGATATAAATGTAAAAACTCTTACAAAATTACTTTAGATTATTTAATTAAAAAATAAATAATATGACAAAGCGTTTCTGCCTAGGGCATTCAGAATATTCCAACGCAGGCTCATTACGGATACGTACCCAGGTCTACATTTCTGGGGAAATCAAAATGTGTAACCGGAGGTGCGTCTGCTCGCAGTTTTTGTGTTTGCAAATCCACCAGAGGGCGCTGTGTATGCTTTTTGATGATCTCAAATTCCTCTTGAGCGTCCTCTTCTTGTGTAAATCCACCAGAGGGCGCAATATACACTTCAGCCGACCGGGCCAGCTTGCTGTTGACTGATTGACTGAAATCTGGTTTATACTTTTGCGTTGAGTGATCGGCGTGACCCACGGCGCCTGCGTTGTGTGTAGTCGTGCATTTATACTACTTTGTGCTGTTTGTGTTGCTCTGCAATAGCACTTCCAAAAACGCTAGCTGGCAGCAGGATTTTATGTTCCTCTGTGTCGAGTTTCTTTGTGAGTGTTTAGTTTTTCCTAACACTTAATGTACAAGTAGCTCAAACTCGCTCATTCAGAGGCGGGAACCGGCAGACGTGCAACAACTTTAATCATAAGGTGAACAGCTGTTTCCATCTGGAGCTCCTTTACGGGACTTGACACTTGTGAACACTTGCTCCATCAGGCTCTCTGCACCGCCCATTCTCGTAACGGCTAACAAGCCGACCAATCACAGAGCTTGCGCTATGCGTCATTGCGACGTGTAGTTACATTTTTTTGAGAGGTGCGAGTCAGTGTCGGCATCAGCCATGGCGAGGGCTATGTGACCGTGTGAAGGTTGCGCCAAATCATATGCGTGCGCTTGACGCAGTAGTATAAATCAGCCCTGACCGACTGACCCACCCACCCCTTTCCATAAACCCAACTGGTAATGTTTTCAAAAGCAATCCAGAAAAAAAAGCCGTCACAGCTACGTGATCTTACCACATTATCAGCCTGTTGTTTATTTTATTTTTTAATCTTTTGTTTTACCTGGTTTCTGGAACTGTTCTTCACCCGACTCAAACTAAATTGTCGCTGCCAACTTCGCTTCGCATCCCAAGTTCACCGACGTCCGCGACGAGTTACTGCACTGAAAAAACGAATTCAAAGATGATTCCTTGGATTTACTAAATTTTTTAACGTTAAGTGGTTGTAAACAATTTATTTAGGCTGAATTTAAACAAATTAAGTTGAACATTGTTAAATTAAATTTGTTTGTTTAAATTCAACACAAATAAATTGTATGCAACACCAGAAAAGCTGTCCGCATGGAGGTAAGCGGTCAGCTGGTAGCGCTAAAATGAACGGAAGCCGACAGCAGGGTCATGCCACCCCGTAGCATTCGTTTTAAAGACGAAATGCAGCCAGACGTACCTCTGGGTACATAATTTGCACTCTCTAAAAATGTAGACAGGGGTACGTATCCACAATGAGCCTAGGTTGCAATATTCAGTTTCGGTCCACAGTTCTTATTTCACTACATGCCTAGCTTCAAGATCTGAAAAGTGACAGAATTTGCTTATTTTATATACAGTCAAGCCCGAAACTATTCACACCCCTGATCAAGTCTGACGTTAAGTTTTTGTTCAGATGTAAATAAAAGCTAAAAATAGATTTTTTTTTTCTCCACAATGATGCCTCTTGTACATCGTCTTATCTTTTGGGAGACGTCTATGTCATGTCTGCTAATAAATAAATAAATAAATAAATAAATAATTACTTGCTGGTTGAATAAAAGTAGCTTTTTAATGCCTCATTCACACTAGCAGCCACTGTGTAGCTGCCTTTCGCTCTGAGTGGCGTCCTGCTGCAAACGCAGGTCTGTGTAGCTTCACAGCACAGAGAATACAAAAAAAGTGACCCTGTGTCTGTGTGTATGTTTATATGTTAAACACTGTGGTTTGAAATGTTCACATGTTTTTATTTCTTACATTAAGTTTGAATTATGATGATATTTAGTTTCTTTTATTTTGATACTTTCTTCTTTTATATTTGCTCTCCTATTTCAAGCTTTGGCAATATTGGATCATTCACAGTCATGCCAATAAAGCATTTTTGAATTGAATTGAATACAACCGGCCTCTGAGCGAGCTGAGAGAGGATCACATGAGCTCTTCTGCTGCTCTTATTGGCTGTCACACAAAGTTGCTCCTCATTTGCATAAAGTAGGAGGATTCTCAGCTTTGTCGTGTTGCTCGACACACCCACCTGGTCACTGTCGCTCACGTAGATGGAGGTCACCGGAAGTCGCTTCGCTGCTGCTAGTCGCTCGTAGTGTGAATGAGGCTTGAGTCAGAATTTGACGAGTATGAATAATTATGAATATATTTTTCTTGTGTTCATTTCAGCAAATTTGGTCTTTACATTAGCTCAGTTCATGCTGATGTCACGTTTTCCAAACCATGCATACAATTAAATTATTATTATTATTATTTTATTATTATTATCATTATTATCATTATTATTAATGTTGTTATTATTATTATTATTATCATTATTTTTATTATTATTATCATTATTATTAATGTTATTATTATTAATATTATCATCATTATTATTGTTATTATTATTATTATTATTATTATCATTATTTTTATTATTATTATTATTATTTTCGTTATTATTATTAATATTATCATCATCATTATTATTATTATTATTATTAATTTTATTATTATTAATATTATTATCATTATTATTATTATCATTATTTTTATTATTATTATCATTATTATTAATGTTATTATTATTAATATTATTATCATTATTATTGTTATTATTATTATCATCATTATTTTTATTATTATTATTTTCATTATTATTATTAATATTATCATTATTATTATTAGTATTATTATTATTATTATTATTAATGTTATTATTATTAATATTATCATCATTCTTTTTTTTATTATTATTATTATTATTATTATTATTTTTTTTTTTTTTTTTTGTGGTTTTCATATCAAATGTCCAATCACAAGGGTTTTTATTTCATATGTTTGCCAAGTAATGCTAAGCGTGAATGCGCTTTTTCTCACGTGCAAAATTTGTAATGGAAAATGTTTCACTCTTGGATTACACACACACACACACACACACACACACACACACACACACACACACACACACACACGTGGTTTACGATAACAAAGTTTTGCGGTGCGTCAGTGAATGAGACTGTATTTTAACATCAGAATAAAGCAAATGTGGTCAGTTTTTACTTCATATTCGCATAAAATGTCTAAAAATCTATATAATCTGGACGTCATTCAGGATGTAGAGTTGTAAATATGTTTTTATACCAGTACTTCCTGTAATGGTTGAACATCTGCGCAGCGAGTGATGTCTGTTTATGCTGTAAATATTCAATAAACGCAAAATACAACACCACCCAGATGTGAATAATTCATCTGTTGTCTTTTTTATTTACGATTATTTATTACTGTTTTCTGGAAATGCCATTTACTGCTGTCTATTCAGGACTTAATGATGTGCTGTGACAAATAAAATAAAAATGTTAAGATGCGTCACAAACTAAACGTTCACAGCTATCACAATTCAAATGAATCAGATATGTTTTATTTATTTATTAATTTTTTTAGGTCATTTGAAATTAGTATAGGCGCCATGGTGGCTCAATGGTTAGCACTGTGACCTCACAGCAAGAACGATGCTTGTTCGAGTCCCAACTGGGCCAGTGTTCATTTCTGTGTGGAGTTTGCGTGCTCTCCCCATGTTGGCAATCCTCTGGATGCTTTGGTTTGCCCGACAGTCCAAACACATGCGCTATAGGGGAATTGAATCAACTAAATAGGCTGTAGTGTATGAGTGTGTGTGTGTGTATGAGTGTTTATGGACCCAGGAGACACACAACACCATAAGACATTAATATTAGGTTAGATTTAGGTCGCCAGCATCTAAGGACAATGTTATTTTGACGTCAGATAATGACGTTGATATTTGGTTGATGTTAGGTTGTGTTGGAAAGTAACCAAAATCCAACATCGAGCTAACATCTTAAACCAACATCATATTGACATCAAATACTGACAATTATTCGTCTGGTAAACAAAATCTGATAGACGTCATTGTGCTAACGTCCACACAACGTCAAGCTAACATTATTACACTGTAAAAAAAATCCTGGTTGCCTTACATTTTTAAGCTGAATCAAATTAACCGAGTCCATTGAACTTAAATGATGTTAAACAGCTTCCTTAACTTATAAAATTAAGTTAGAACATGATTAACTTGTTGATAATTCGCTAAAAACATATGCAGTCATGTCTAATTGATCGTATCATTGTTTACAGTGTAGATGTTGACATTTGGTTGATTTTAGGTTGTGTTGGAAGGTAACCAAAATGTCTGTCTGACGTTGGACATTGACGTTGGGTTCTGACGTCAACTCGATTTTCAATACCAAATAAAATGTAATGTCCCATGGCGTTGGGATACAACTTCAGTCTGACGTCATGTTGAAGGGCATCCGCTGTGTAAAACATATGCTGGAATAGTTGGCGGTTCATTCTGCTGTGACTCATAACTTAATTTGATTGAAGTGGAATAATGTGCACCTTTCGTAAAGCTTCTTTAAAACAATAAGTATTTGTAAATAAACTTGAGCTGAATTATCTGCTCAGCATGTCTGTGTTACCCAATATATCTGAAATACAACGTGTTTTTTTTTTTGCCCATGCATTGTTTATGGCTGTTTCTCTGCCGGTTATTAGCCGTGGTCTCGGCGGTGCAGATCTGATTACCCAGAGGGTTGGCATGAATAGGGCTTGAGCTCGGACCATTACAGAAGCAATTAAACGTGAGCGTGGAGTGTGTGCAGGTTCACAACTCTCCGCTCTGATCCCGTGTTTGAATTTAATAAGGACTAATCTGCCGCCTAGTTAATTAAGAGGCAGCCGCTTCTTTCCGTTCGCTGCCTCAAAACAATCACACGCGTTAAATGTTTACCATGTCGCAATTAAAGCAGACATAGCAGAAGTTTTCACCCCACAACCTCCTGCCCTTCAGCAAGAGATGCGTATACAAACTAAAGTGGGAAACCGCTTACACTTTGTATAAGAATTATTTATTAGGGACCGAGCACCAAAACGGTGAGTAGGTCCTATTGGAATTGCTCTGTTTATTATTATTATTATTATTATTATTATTATTATTATTATTATTATTATTATTATTACTATTATTATTATTATTATTATTACTATTATTATTATTATTATTATTATTATTATTATTACTATTATTATTATTATTATTACTATTATTATTATTATTATTATTATTATTATTACTATTATTATTATTATTATTACTATTATTATTATTATTATTATTATTATTATTATTACTATTATTATTATTATTATTATTATTATTATTATTATTATTACTATTATTATTATTATTATTATTATTATTATTATTATTATTATTACTATTATTATTATTATTATTATTATTATTATTATTACTATTATTATTATTATTATTACTATTATTATTATTATTATTATTATTATTATTATTATTATTATTATTATTATTATTGTTGTTGTTATTATTATTACTTTTATTATTATTATTATTATTATTATTATTACTTTTATTATTATTATTATTACTATTATTATTATTATTATTATTATTATTATTATTGTTGTTATTATTATTACTTTTATTATTATTATTATTATTATTATTACTTTTATTATTATTATTATTATTATTACTATTATTATTATGATTACTATTATTATTATTATTATTATTATTTTTATTGTTATTATTATTACTTTTTTATTATTATTATTATTATTATTATTATTATTATTGCTATTATTATTATTACTATTATTATTATTATTATTATTATTATTACTATTATTATTATTATTATTATTATTATTATTACTATTATTATTATTATTATTATTATTATTATTATTATTATTATTATTATTACTATTATTATTACTATTATTATTATTATTATTATTATTATTATTATTATTATTATTATTATTACTACGCTTCTTCGGAATGAATCGCGATTTTGAGGGTCTAAACATGCCCGAAAACTCACGAAACTTTGCACACGCCACAGAAGTGGCGAAAATGTACGTGTGTTATAGGTTTCAGAAGTGGGCAAAATGACTCGATAGCGCCACCTATGCAAATTTGACAGATTAGCCCCCGAGCTATGACTCACGCACACTTATTATTGTCCGCTGTTCTCTGTCATCCTGAGGCCACCGGGCAGCGGTGAGCCCGGGTGTGAGGTCCCTTTCATTGCTGCTTGCAGCTTTAATTGTTATTATTATTCTTTTCCAGACTGAATCGCGATTTGAGGGTCTAAACATGCCCGAAAACTCACAAAACTTTGCACTCGCCCCAGAAGTGGCGAAAATTTACGCTTTTACGTAAAGATTTCGGAAGTGACATCTACGTGCCAATATTGAGTCAGTTATATCGCCACCTGCTGACAGAAGGAATTTTGGTTTATAACTCAGCCAAACAATGTCTGATCTGCCTGACAATTCACATGTTAGATAAGAATCCTCTCCTGAAGACGTCTACATGCCAATACTGAGTTATAGACATAGCGCCACCTGCTGACAGGAGGAAGTTCGGCATAGATTGGTGATTCTTCTCAGGTTTTTTATATATATCAGCTTAAATTATTATTGTCCGCTGTTCTCTGTCATCCTGAGGCCACCGTGCGGCAGTGAGCCCGGGTGTGAGGTCCCTTTCATCGCTGCTTGCAGCATTAATTTAACTAGTTTCCCTCAGAAATCAACTGAAAATCAATCAGTGACTCTCTCCTGTTCAAACCCAGACTCAAACTCATTCATTCATTTTCCTTCGAATTAGTCCCTCTATTTATCAGGGGTCACCACAGCGGAATGAACCACCAACTGTTCCAGCATATGCTTTACACTGCTGATGCCCTTCCAGCTGCAACCCAGTCCTGGGAAACACCCACACACACACACATTCTCACACACTCATACACTACGGCCAATTTAGTTCATCAGTTCCCCTATAGCGCATGTGTTTGGACTGTGGGACTCAACCAGCGACCTTCTTGCTGTGAGGTGCCACTGAGCTGCCGTACCGCCCCCTGCATTGATCATATTAAAAGAAAATCGAATTAATTCAACAAAATGCACTATGAGAGTCATAAAACCTATATGTTCGTTATTAGCGAGCACTAAAATGTCAACTTAATGCACTTTTAAAGGAATAAATAAATAACCGCGCTCCCTGATGTGGGCGTAGGTGCTGATACGGCATCAATTATTTATTTCGCATTGGATTGAAAAGCATCAGGCAAATTCATTAACGTATGCAAATGATCACAATTGCAATTATCTTCATATCTTGATAAGTAAGGAAATCAAAACCTCGGCACAATTTGAATCCCACTGCGCCTCAACTTACACTCCGCATTCAAACCAATCAAGCTTCATCTGCATATTCCTAATTAACCGCGCATATTCACATGCCAATTAGAGGCTCTGAGAAAAGAAGAAAAAAAAAGCCTCTTAGTCAACAGGCATTATCCTCTATCAGGAAAAAGTTTGCAGGTGTATGAATCGCTGTGCTGCTTCTGTCATGGAAAAAGTGTTTATACTCACTAATTAATCATATTAACACATGCAAATGAGCCTAATTGGCTGAGTTTCCATGCCTCACGCTGTGAAAAAGTGGGAAAGGGAAGAGTGTGGATATTTTTACCAGCTAACAACCATTTACAAATGCTTTATTTTTCATCTCTCAAGTTCGCTATGTACATATCGCATGCACTGCTGGTTCGAGTCCCGTCTGGGCAAGTTGGCATTTCTGTGTGGAGTTTGCATGTTCTCCCAGTGTTGGCGTATGAGTGTGTGTGAATGTGTGTATGGGTGTTTCCCAGTACTGGATTGCTGCTGGAAGGGCATCCACTGTGTAAAACATATGCTGGAATAGTTGGTGGTTCATTCCACTGTGGCGATTTCTGATAAATAGGCCTTAATTGTCTTAACTAACTGCCTTAATTGTTTTAGTTGAATCAAATAAAGTTCTTACATCATTCAAACTGACTAAAAATATTAAGTTACACACTTTGAAAACATTTCTGAAACATTATTAACTTACTAAAATAAGTTAAAGCAACATAAAAATATTAGTTTCCTTGACTTTTTTTGCATTACAATTTATTTTTTACTGCGCATGCATGTAGACAAGTATCATCTCAGATAAATCCTTTAGCGGTGTATTTTTATAACAGTATGTGATGTGAAATCCTCTTCATTCTCCTCATTAGCACTACGTATAAGAGTGTCAGAACTTGTATGCTAAACGTGTGGCCACATCCCATAAAAACCTCTTTTTTAATTACGTTGCTAAATTTATGGATGGTGTTATGTGTGTAATGAACAACAGGAACGACACACACGCATCAGGATGCTGTTTTGTAGTCTTTTTCACCTTAAATTAACAATGAAAGAACAGGAAATCATAGGAAAACTACTTTACATCCGCTGCTTATTGTATAGCAGGCTGATCTAAAATCAACATACACTGTGAAAAACATCTGTAAATCAGCACTTTTCCCTATTTTGTGATTCATGTTTTTAGTTTTTTCATTGTTTATTTCTGCTTTTGAGTTGCATTATGGGAGCTTAATCTTTATTCCAGCAACTTTTAACTTTGAAAAGTTTAAAAAAGGGACTTTTAATGATAAATGTAATAGTTTAAAGGGCACCTACGGTGAAAAATCTACTTTTCAAGCTGGACAGACATATGTGCATGTATGATGTATAGACCGTCATATTGGGGTGATATAAACACACCCAGTGCTTTTTTTTTCAATTTAACAACATAAAAACGGTGGACCAATTGGAGCGGTTTCAAACCGACCGCAACTTAACGTAGGAGAGCGGTCCCCCCGCCCACCAATATTGATTGACAGGCGCGTCATCACATCCTCAGTTTGTTGATTCACGTCCGCCATTTTCAGCGTGAGTGGAAGCGATATCACTAAAGGAACACGCTAGCTCTATTTTTAGATGAAGGCTCATTAGGCTCAACACAAGATCAATATTCTCCACATTATCGCTCTAATCTGAATTATTGGTTGTATCTTTAGGTAGGTTTGCTAACATGTGTACTTCTCATTGAGTCTACCTTATACTTCAGCCGTTTGCATTTCTCGCGATCCCAGAAGCTCCCTGTGATCTTAACTAGCATGCGTTTTAGAATTCTAAACATCGGTTTCTATCAGGGTACACTCAAGTCGACAGCTGGGCGCCGCGGTGGATGAACATGAAAGTGATGTTGAACATCTCCCATGGCCTACACAGTGCCAAGATCTGTATATTATTGAGCGCTTTGGGGTGTTTTAGAGAAGCCTAAAATGTAGGCTGAAGCATGCATTTCTAAAGAACCGGCATTGGAAACTCTCAATACTCATTTCAGACTCTCAATGTTTTGTCAAAACAACACTATGATCGGTCTCTCTGCTTCGTGATCCTACACATAACATCGACTCATTAGACGTTGATCTGACAGGAGGGTGCGGCCGGTTGTCGCGCTCCCTCAGGTCTCCATCAGATCGCTTTTTCTCCAACATGTCTGCTCGGTGTGAGCTAGTAATGAGCCACTTGTGCAGCGAATCAGTAGGGCCTCGGCGACAGGGAGAGACAGACTTGACAACTGTGAACTTCCCCGAGCAGAGAATGTCGGGTGAAGAAAGAAAAAAACCCGCCAGCTCCTCGCCCAATCACAGCGCTCTGAATAATTAAGGCGATCGGCTTAATTAGCTCAATTACGTTAATTTGACCACGGAACACGGCCATATGGTGAAAGGAAACAAAAGAGGGGGGAACTAATTAAAAGTAAAATAATGAGGATTTTAATTAAGCTTTTCCCCAGACGTCGGTGAGAGGGGGATCTGGTGCAGGAGAGAGTAATTAAAGTAGTGTAGCGCTGGCAACATTTCTCTCTCTCTCTCTCTTTTTCACTCACTCTCTCAGAACTGTGAGGGCTCAATCGGTCTAATTAAATCTGTAAATAAATTAGCTACATGGAAGCCTGCTTGAGTTGACACCCCTCCCCCAAACAAACACTCACCCGCACGCCTCTCCTATCTTTATCTCCATATAGCATGACTTACGGCTGGGGCGGAGGTCTGACTGATTCCCATTGCTGTACAACTCCATATTGATAAAGCAAAGTTGTGTGCTTTGCTTTGTTTTAA
Organism: Danio aesculapii; assembly: GCF_903798145.1. Classification (NCBI taxonomy): domain Eukaryota; kingdom Metazoa; phylum Chordata; class Actinopteri; order Cypriniformes; family Danionidae; genus Danio; species Danio aesculapii. Next base: position 1,771,701 of record NC_079442.1, on the reverse strand, counting down.
TTTCGCTGTGTTCATCTTTTCAAAAGGGATAGTTCACTCAAAAAATCATTACTCGTTTCAATCCGGTTTGAGTTTTCATCTTCTGTTAAACACAAAGGAAGATATTCTGATAAATGCTTGGAAAAAGTCTATTATTTGTTCCTGCTATTGATGTCAATGGCTGCTTTTTCTATTCTTCTTCAGAAAACACTCAGTGGCCACTTTATTAGGTACACTATACTAGTATTGATTGGATTCCCTTCAGAACTGTTTTAATCCTTCGTGGCAGAGATTCAACAAGCTACTGGAAATCTTCCTCAGAGATTTTGCTCCATATTGACATGATAGCATCACGCAGTTGCTGCAGATTTGTCGGCTGCACATCCATGATGCCAATCTCCCGTTCCACCACATCCCAAAGGTGCTCTATTGGATTGAGCTCTGGTGACTGTGGAGGCCATTTGAGTGCTGTGAACTCATTGTCATGTTCAAGAAACCAGTCTGAGATGATTGGTGCTTTATGACATGGTGCGTTATCCTGCTGGAAGTAGCCATCAGAAGATGGAGACACTGTGCTCATAAAGGGATGGACATGGTCAGCAACAATACTCAGGTAGGCTGTGGCGTTGACACAATGATCAATTGGTACTAATGGACCCAAAGTGTGGCAAGAAAATCTCCCCCACACCATTACACCACCACCACCAGCCTGAACCGCTGATACAAGGCAGGATGGATCCATGCTTTCATGTTGTTGAGGCCAAATTCTGAGCCGAGCATCTGAATGTGGCAGCAGAAATGGAGACTCATCAGACCAGGCAACGTTTCTCCAATCTTCTATTGTCCAGTTTTGGTGAGCCTGTGTGAATTGTAGCCTCAGTTTCCTGTTCTGAGCTGACAGGAGCGGCACCCGGTGTGGTCTTCTGCTGCTGTAGCCCATCCGCCTCAAGGTTGGACCTGTTGTGTGTTCAGAGATGCTCTTCTGCAGACCTCGGTTGTAACGAGTGCTTATTTGAGTTACTGTTGCCTTTCTGTCAGCTGGAACCAGTCTGGCCATTCTCCTCTGACCTCTGGCATCAACAAGGCATTTGCGCCCACAGAACTGCCGCTCACTGGATATTTCCTCTTTGTCGGACCATTCTCTGTAAACCCTAGAGATGGTTGTGTGTGAAAATCCCAGTAGATCAGCAGTTTCTGAAATACTCAGAGCAGCCCGTCTGGCACCAACAACCATGCCACGTTCAAAGTCACTTAAATCCCCTTTCTTCCCCATTCTGACGCTCGGTTTGAACTGCAGCAGATCCCCTTGACCATGTCTACATGCCTAAATGCATTGAGCTGCTACTATGTGATTGACCTATTAGAAATGTGCGTTAATGAGCAGGTGGACAGTTGTACCTAATAAAGTGGCCGGTGAGTGTTTATTGTTTTGTGCTCAATTCAATTCCCCTTTATTTGTATAGCGCTTATACAATGTAGATTGTGTCAAAGCAGCTTCACATAAAAGGTCATAGTAAATAGGAACAGTGTAGTTCAGTTTGTAGAGTTTAAGTTCAGTTCAGTTGAGCTCAGTTCAGTGTGGTTTAATAATCACTACTGAGAGTCCAAACACTGAAGAGCAAATCCAACGATGCGCAGCTCTACAGATCCCGAACCATGCAAGCCAGTGGCGACAGCGGAGAGGGAAAAAAAACTTCACTAATTGGCGAAAGTGAAGAAAAAACCTTGAGAGAAACCAGGCTCAGTTGGGCACGACCATTTTAATTTCTCCGCTGGCCAAACGTCTTGTGCAGAGCTGCAGTCTCAGCGGCGGAGACTGGAAGCTGGCCTCAGTGAAGACTCGTCTGTCCCTGCAACATCACAGGAATCAGTCTCATGTTCCACTCCTCCATGACCACCACAGTAGCTGCTCAGGATACGGCCTGGTCCAGGATATGGAAACCTTGGGATCATCTCGTCGTTGGTCTTGGATCGAATCAGTGACTCTGCATACTCTGAGGGCCTCGGGAAGAGTATCCCCAGTTGGAAATGAAGAATAAAGAAGATAATTAGCGTAGCTGCTGTTCATAGTGTATATAAACAAGATGCAGACTCTGTGTGGAAACCCGCTAAGTGGTGCACTGAGTGTATGCTTTACTAAACAGATAGGTCTTTAATCTAGTAACCATGAACTAAATTAAACTGTTAATAAAACATTAACACTGATCCTGTTGAACAGAACAAACCAGCAAATTACAGTAAAATGATTCAAATAATCATAACTATTTTATAATAGTCACCAGTTATTTGCTCTTCTGCTATTGTGTGGGCTTTCTTGGCCTTTGCTACACGGTGTCTGTACTTGTTTTGAACATGAAGATGGTAGGCACTTTTGTGATGCCCTCAGCTATTGGAGTCGTCTTTGAAAAGAGTCCACAGGTTTGTCCTTGCAACTGAGTTGTTTGGTTTCTAAATGACGTTTTAATCGACGTTTTTTGTCGTCAATATATGTAAATCCATACTTTACATATTCGGGGTCATACTTGCGCTTCGACATATGTTTTGAAATGAAATTTCACGTCAAACTGTAATGTTTTCGCGTGCGCTTTTCAAAATAAAAGTCCGGTATAAGCAAAATAAGTTAAAAATTAAACTTTTGTTTTGTTTTTTGTTACCACACACTCCGCGACCCACTGAAAATGTTCCCGCAACCCACTTTTAGGTCGAGACCCACCAGTTGAAAAACACTGGTCTACATTGAGCTCGTTGAATCAGCGTCCTCTGTTTATCTGCGTTTGTGTCTATGGCTTAAACCAGAGCTTCAACAGGCTCAAACTTAACACAAACCCTTTATATTACCCATGATGCTCAGCTCACTAGATTCTGTCCCTGTAAGTAAGTCCACTGACCTGAACTTTCCCTTTAAGGGCTGATTTTCTTCTGTAATCTCTCATTACAGCAGACCTTGATCACGTCCTCTTGTCTTCTGCGTGCCCCCAGCCCCCAATCTTTTTTACTCACATTGATGGCACATTTTTAATTAGAAATGCATTCAGACTGACAACAAAGTGATTTGCATATTAAATTAACAGCTACTTGCGTTCCGAGGTGCCTGGCAGAGGAGCCGCTTACACAGAGAAAACTGCACACACACTGCCATGCAACAACTTTTATTTGCATGCAGGCTTTAAATACATAAACGGATGTCACGTCATTTCAATATAGAGCATAATCCTCCATGTGGTCTTATAATTCTGTATACACTACCTGACTAGTTGATCATTGAATTTCTAGTTGATCATTTGGTATCAGAAGTGGCTTATATGAAAGGTAAAGGCCTCTAGATGACGCTTATTTCCCTGCTAAAAAATCCAGCTTAAACCAGCCTAGGCTGGTTGGCTGGTTGGCTGGTTTTAGCTGGTCGACCAGCCTGGTTTTAGAGGGGTTTTGGCCATTTCCAGGCTGGTTTCCAGCCATTTCCAGCCTGGCTTGGCTGGTCAAGCTGGTTTTAGCTGGTCATCAGCCAGCCTGACCAGCCAAGCCAGGCTGGGAGCCCAGCCAAAACCAGCCTTGTCCAGCTTAAACCAGACTGGTCAGACTGGTTTTAGCTGGATTTAGCTTGTCATTTTCCAGCCTGACCAGCTAAGATCAGGCTGGAAATGGCTGAAAACCAGCCTGGAAATGGCAAAAACCCCTCTAAAACCAGGCTGGTCAACCAGCTAACCAGTCTAGGCTGGTTTAAGCTGGATTTTTCAGCAGGGTTGACCAAAATAAAATATAATCATGCCTTGATTTTAAATGATTTCATTAGGACAGTAAGGTCTGACTCTGCTTAGACAAAAGTCTTGTGTTGGCTAATAACCCTGCTGAAAAACACAGCTTAAACCAGCCTAGACTTGTTGGCTGGTTTTAGCTGGTTGACCAGCCTGGTTTTAGAGGGGTTTTGGCCATTTCCAGGCTGGTTTCCAGCCATTTCCAGCCTGATCCTAGCTGGTCAGGCTGGGAGGTGACCAGCTAAAGCCAGCTTGACCAGCCGAGCCAGGCTGGGAGCCCAGCCAAAACCAGCTATGTCCAGCTTAAACCAGACTGGTCAAGCTAGTTTTAGATGGTTCTAGCTGGTCATTTTCCAGCCTGACCAGCTAAGACCAGGCTGTAAATGGTTGGAAACCAGCCTGGATGTGGCCAAAACCCCTCTAAAACCAGGTTGGTCAACTAGGGGGCCTAGGCTGGTTTAAGCTGGATTTTTCAGCAGGGAATTCTGACTTCACCTGTATGTCTGTGTATGTGTGCCAGTAGTTTTGGTGTGGTGTGAAAGTGGTTATATACCTGTTGGGTCAAAATTGACCCGAAAGATAACCATTGTAACCTTAATTGTGTTCAGCCATTTTAGAAAAAAACACCAAACTTTTACTTTTAAAATGGTGCCTGGGTTATTTTTAACCATAAATTGTGGTGAAACTTTACTATATTTGTTAACATTAGCTTAAAGGGGAGCTATTATGCAAAAATCACTTTTAGAAGGAGTTAAAACACCTTGTTGTGGCAAGAGTGTGTAAATATAATCAGCTGCTAATGGTAAAAATGTAATAATTTTTATTTGTTATAAACAGACTTGATCAAAACAGCCTGCAGAAACACTTTGATTGACATTTTCCCTTTGTATGATGTCATCAGAGGGGGAAAGCCTCGCCCACTAGTGACCATCTCTCCCTCATTAGCATACTATTTAGCACCAGTCTTTTTTGGAATCTGCCACTATGCTGACACATAGGCATTTGTAGCTCCGCCCTCTTCTGAAAAGAGCACAATCTCATTTAAATTTAAAGCGACAGTCACCAAAAACGCCTAAAAAATCTAAAAGGGTCCGTTTCAGAGAGTTATAAAACATTATCTGTGGTGTATTTTGAGCTGAAACTTCATTACACACTCTAGGGATTTATTTTACATCTTGTAAAATGGGTCATAATAGATCCCCTTTAACTAAAGCAAACGTTAGCAAATGAATTAGTCACGTAAAAGGTTTCTCCCAGCAAAAACTCTCCCAAGCTGCATCACCTTATCAAGCGCAGCATTTGTAATATCGCCTGTGTATTTTCACGCACATCCGTCTTGAAGCTCAGATAGGACAGTTTGCAGTGATAGTGTCAGTGTTGTGTCGCTTCGAGGGCCCAGGAGAGGCCTGTTCTGGTCTCGTTCCCCTCAGGGAAGCCAGATGCTGCTTGCGCCCCAGAGACTGTAGTGTAACAGAGCCCCCGGACCAAATAAAAAAACATTAACACACACACACTGCGCTCAACACACTCCACTGTATCGGCTCCCGATTAGATGTTGTTGATGCAGATCCGACTCCAGACTGTCAGGAGAGCTTGACACTGAGCGGCTTTCCCCCTTGAGGGAAGTAAACATGAAAAATAATTAATGAAGGCACACTAGTATGTAAATGTAAGGTTGAAGTCAGAATTATAAGCCCACCCCTGTATATTTTTGATCATAATAGTTCATAACTCAATTCTAATAACTGATTTCTTTTCTCTTTGTCATGATGACAGTAAATAATATTAGACTAGATATTCTTCAAGACACTAGTATTCAGCTTAAAGTGACATTTAAAGGCTTCACTAGGGTAATTAGGGTAAAGTTAGGGTAATTAGGCAAGTCATTGTATAACAGTGGTTTATTCTGGAGACAATCCAAAACTAATATTGCTGAAGGGGGCTAATAATATTGACCTTAAAATGGCTTTAAAACAATTAAGAACTGCTTTCATTCTTGCCGAAATAAAACAAATAAGACTTTCTCCAGAAGAAAAAATATTAGAGGAAATACTGTGAGAAATTCCTGAATCTGTTCAACATCATTTGGGAAATATTTTAAAAAGAAAATAAAATTCACAGGAGGGTGAATAATTCTGACTTCACCTGTACAATAACAGGTATGTCACTGCATTATAGTGTTAGTTAAGGTGAAATGAATATCAGAGCATCAGTTAATGGACATGTGTACACATTCAGAAGTATCTAGTCTTGTTTTTTGCCATCTTACTGTACGTACACAACTAATAAAAATCCTAGAGTCTGGACAAATTGGCATACTCTGGAAAATTTCTGATCGTATCTTGTGCTGTTGTTATGTATACACACTGTCCTTGGGGTGGGGTTGGTGGGCATGTCTGTACGTTATATATATATATATATATATATATATATATATATATATATATATATATATATATATATATATATATATATATATATATATATACTGTCAAGCCTGAAATTATTTATACCCCTGTCTAATTCTGAATTAAACTTAGTTTTATTCAACCAGCAGTTTTCTTTAGCCCAAAAATGACACAGACTTCTCCCAAAAGATAGTTTATTATTATTATTATTATTATTATTATTATAAGTATTTATTTTTATCTGAGCAATTCTGTAATGTTAGTTTATTATCTTAAAAAAAACAATAAACATTCATTCATTCATTTTCCTTCATCTTAGTCCCTTATATTTCAGGGTTCGCCACAGCAGAATGAACCGTCAACTATTCCAGCATCTGTTTTACACAGCAGATGCCCTTCCAGCCACAACCCAGTATTGGAAAACACCAATACACTCTCACATTCTCACACACTCATACACTACAGCCAGTTTAGTTCATCAATTCCCCTATAGCGCATGTGTTTGGACTGTGGGGGAAAGCGGAGCCCCCGGAAGAAACCCACACCAACATGGGGAGAACATGCAAACTCCACACAGAAATGCCAACTGACCCAGCCGGATTTGAACCAGTGACCTTCTTGCTGTGAGGCCACAGTGCTAACCACTGAGCCACCGTGCTGCCTGTAATTATATGATTTTTCAGAAATAATGTTATTGTGTGGAAGGATGTGTGGCTCTACCATGCTAGAACAGTGTTTTACAAAATAACCAAGGTATACTTCATGACTAGTCTCTCAAAAACATCACTAGCTCTGTTTCCTAGCCATAACTCTGTCAGCAGTGATTTTCCACAGATTTTCACGCAGGTTTAGGTCAGGACTCTGTGCTGCCATTCCATGTTTCAGTGTTTTCAGCTTCACTGAGCTGCTTTATGTGTTTTTCTACGTTTAGGGTTCATTTATGCACGTAAACTGCAGTCTGGAAACTTTTCTTAGTACATGATGTAACTATAAAAGCCTCAATCTGTAAAGAGAAAAATGACTGAAACTCGTAAGGCATACACAAGTGAGTGTATATTGTTTTTTGTTATTATTATTATTATTATTATTGTAAGTTTTTATTTTTATTTGAGCAATTCTGTAATGTCACTTTATTATCTTGAAAAAAAAAAACTTTCGGTCAAAAAAAGATGAAGTGCCTAAAGGCCCATTACCATGGTAAAATCACTGTATTAAATGGCTTGAGTTGCTTTAAGAAAAGATACATACAAAGACTGATAAAAGACACATTTTATCATATTAAGATATAAATAATAATGAACAAAATGATATACTTTTTGTTTTAGTTTGGTTTATATGTGCAACAACATTTGATTTTTCAGGAATAATTTTATCGTGTGGAAGGAAGTGTTGTTGCGGCTCTAACATACTAGTAAAACAGTGTTTTATAAAATAACCAAGGTATACTGTGGAATCATTGACTAGTTTTTGAGAGACTAATATGACTAGTCTCTCGAAAAACATCACTAGCTCTGTTTCTTAGCCATAACTCTGTCAGCAGTGATTTTCCACAGATTTTCACTCAGGTTTAGTTCAGGACTCTGTGCTGCCATTCCATGATTTCAGTGTTTTCAGTTTCACTGAGCTGCTTTATCTGTTTTTCTACATTGTCCTGCATGTAAACTGATGTCTGGTTCTGTCTGGCAAATTTTCTTAATAGATTATGTAAATATAGAAGCTGTAAAGAGGAAAACTATTGAAATTTTATTGAAAGGGAGATGCTAATAGTCTGCTTTGATTCAATTATTTATGCTAAGCTAAGCTAAAAGTGCTCCCGCCAGACTAGGAGAGCTCAAAATACCACACACATAATGTTTCACATCTCCTCCAAACTGACCCTTTTAGGCTTTTATCCAAATTGTGGCAATTTTGGTGACTGCCGCTTTAAATTCAAATGAGATTGTGCTCTTTTTAAAAGAGGGAGGAGCTACAAATGCCTGTGTGTCAGCATAGTGGTACATTCAAAAACGATACTTTCTTATGCTAATGAGGGAGAGATGGTCACTTGTGGGCGGGGCTTTCCCCCTCTGATGACATCATACTACGGGAGAATGTCAATCAAAGTGTTTCTGTGTTTCTTTTCATCATGTGTGATTATAAAAAATAATAATAAAATTTTTTACGATTAGAAGCTGGTTATGTTTCGCTAAAAGTGTTGATGACCAGCATATCCAACACAATCTCACGGCAATTCGTAACTTTTTTTTTAGTGGCTAATTCGTACGAATTCGTACGATCTAATTCGTACAATTTAGTACGATTTGCTCATCCTCCAATGACGGTTGGGTTTAGGGGCGGGGTTAGGTGCCACGCCTCCTTTTTAAAATCGTACCATTTCGTACGACTGAATTCGTACGAATTAGCCACTAAACTGTCAAAACGTAAAATACTTACGTTTTCTCGTGAGATCAGGCTGGCATATCACACTCCTTCTTCATCGTGATTCATGTAAAATCAGTTCGTTTAGGTGTCAGGGAGGTCATCACTAACAGATGTGTGTGACAGAGCATATTTTGACGTTAAAGACTCTAATTTCCTGCACTTTTCTTTTCTCTCTCTCTCTCTTTATCCATCTATCTATATCCCTCCGCAGCCCAGGTGGGTTTGACTGTTCATTAGCACCCCGTGAAGAGGAACAGATGCAGACAGAAACACCTTCACACAAACACACGCAGACTGACATCAGTAGCAGAGCACAATTAAAGTTTCAAGACTCCGAATATCACCGGGATTTAGATGGCAATTAGCAGACGCTTCGTTTAGTCTCTTTTGTCTCTCTTTGTCTGAGATCTGCGATTGTTAAAGGTGGAGCTCATATATAGCATCAGCCCTTTCTTCAGTGAAACAAGACAGTAGATACTATGCAAGATGTCCACGATGCTCTTTTCAGTATATCGAAATTAAGGGAAAACCTGTGCAGTCCCAAAAATGTCTTCTAAAAGCCGTATGGACTGTTTTAAAATGGCATTGATTTGTATTACAATAAGTCAACGTGTTTTAATCTTCAATAAACTGATCCCAGCAAACAATTTTGTGTTTAATATACGTCTAATAGACATCTAAACGTAGACAGCAGATCTTCAGACAGACTGAGAATAGAGCTGCTGCAATAATGAGAAAAATATCCCAGCAAACATTTTCTGTTTTTAATAGATGTCTAATAGACGTCTAAACATAGCCGTCTTGGCTTAAACAAGGCTAAACTTGGGCTGTCAGTGAAAATCTAATAGACATCTGAGAATAGGCCAAAACTAGACCAGTCATCAAATAAACAGAAATGAATGACTACACATATAAAGTCTGGCTAATCTGTCTGTTTGACTTAGGTTTATAATGTAGAGCGTATTTAGGCTTTAAGAGGAAAGTAGGGAACCCCACACGAACGCAGGGAGAACATGCAAACTCCACACAGAAACGCCAACTGACCTGAGGCTCGAACCAGCGACCTTCTTGATGTGAGGCGACAGCACTACCTACTGCGCCACTGTGTTGCCCATGTTTAGTTATTATTATTTACAAAAGAAAAACTAAATAGTATACATTAGCAGCAAATACATTAGCAAACAGTTCAGCTTATTACAATTATTAGCTATTGTAATGAAATAGAATCAAGCTATCAAATCTCATTAGCCGTTTCTTCACTGTATAACGTACACATTCTGATTAAACGAGTTAATCTCTTATTTATTTAGATTTTTTAAGTTTGATTACATTAAATAACAGAGGTGTCACTTTAAAAATGCACACGTCTAACGTTATGATGAAAGCTTTCGATTGCTTTCCTGACTGTTTATACTGATTTAGGCCGGAATTAGTTGTGTTTGAAAAAGATAACACCAAGATCGACATCTTTAGATGTTATTATTATTAATTATGTGTATATGTCTGTTCAAACACACACCCAAAACCCAGACTTTCACTCCGCTTTAAATCACAAGTACAGAATCCGTTTGGGAAACAGCGTCTATTTATCACTATGGAGCGCGTCAGCTGACAGTCACGCACTGCTACATGACTGCTTTGAGGATTGAAAGAAATGCAAACCCGGTACTAGTAAGTTCTACCCAATAAAGGATCCGGTGAGTGTATAAACATATATTAATATAAATACACCAACTTTTTTTGTAATTTGGCTAGAATAATGATGATATATATATAAATACTGTCAGGAAATACTGTGGAAAAAGTTCCTTGCTCCGTTAAACAGCACAGAAAACTACAAATGTAAACTACAATATTGTGTTGTTACAAGACCTGGTACTTTGTTACAAAATCGGTAGAAAACAATACGGTACCATTTTTTTTTAAAGGTGCACCATATCATTTTCACCACTAGAGGGCATGTATTCACAACAAACGAACGCATAGTTTGATGATGCAGTACGAAGTCTTACTCAAAATGAAAAATGTTGCATTTCAACTAAAGTTTCAAATAAAAAAACCCAATTAAATGTGAAATGCAAACCCGGTACTAGTACTTTAAATCACAAGTACAGAATCCGTTTGGGCAACAGCGTCTATTAATCACTATGGAGCACGTCAGCTGACAGTCACGCACTGCTACATGACTGCTTTGAGGATTGCATATGAAGGGAAGACGACTCCTGTAATGAAAAGGAAAGGGAATCCAGCCATTTATATGTTTATTTCAAAGTGTTTTCATGCCTAAACAAAGCGAAAGCACAGAACAGACTCACATTTAAGAGCGAGGGCGGCCCCTGGTGGTTCGGCGGTATGGGTTGTGTATAGGAAGGCTCGGCTCTTTAATGTTTATTTGACACTCTTCAGAGAAAGACTGAAAATACGGGAGAAATACTTTAATACGGATGATAGCGGGATAGAACTGTAAAATACGGGAGAATCCCGGAGTAAACGGGAGGGTTGACAGGTATGCATCAGCTTCTGTAGTGAAATGTCAGGTGGTCTGGCATTTGAGTGTGTGATATCTCTCAGAGAGCGGAGCGAGCCCTTCCTGCGGCCTCTGAACTCTGGGTTTGGCTCTCGCCGGGGTGTGTTTGACACCGGCGGGTGTATCTGCAGCAGACGTGTGTGTGTTTGACACCGGCGGGTGTATCTGCAGCAGACGTGTGTGTGTTTGACACCGGCGGGTGTATCTGCAGCAGACGTGTGTAAAAGAGCAGAGGAAACGGCTCGCGTGGCCCTTGAACTGAGAAAGCGGTCAGACCCAGAGAGATGATAAACCTGCTAACGTTCACTGCAGCCCACCTGGAGAGAGGCCCTCACCTGTGTGTGTGTGTGTGTGTGTGTGTGTGTGTGTGTGTGTGTGTGTGTGTGTGTGTGTGTGTGTGTGTGTGTGTGTGTGTTTTTCTCTGTGTGTATATGTGTGTGTGGTGCGTGTGTGTGTGTGTTTCTCTCTCCCTCTGTGTGTGTGTGGTGTGTGTGTCTTTCTCAATCTCTCTGTCTCTCTGTGTGTGTGTTTGTATGAGTGTTTCTGTGTGTATATATGTGTGTGTGTGTCTGTGTGTCCATTTCTGTGTGTGTGTAAGTGTCTGTCTGTCTGTCTGTCTGTCTGTCTGTCTGTGTGTGTGTATTTCTAGGTGTGTATATATGTGTGTGTTTCTCCCTCTGTGTGTGTATTTCTGTGTGTCTGAATAAATGTGTGTGTTTCTCTCTCCCTCTCTGTGTGTGTGTGGTTTGTGTGTGTGTGTGGGTGTGTGTGTGTGTGTATGTATGTGTGTGTGTGTGTGTGTGTGTGTGTGTGTGTGTGTGTGTGTGTGTGTGTGTGTGTGTGTGTGCGTGCGTGCGCGCGCGCGCGCGTGTATTTCTGTGTGTGTATCTCTCACTGTATGTCTCTGTGTGTATGTGCTTGTGTATTTCTGTGTCTGCATGTGTGTGTGTGTCTGTTTCTCTCTCTCTCTGTACGTGTTTGTGTGTGTGTGTGTCTCTTTGTGTCTATGTCTGCGTGTATGTGTTTCTATCTGTGTGTGTGTGTTTACGTGTCTGTGTATCTGTGTGCGTGTGTGTGTGTGTGTGTGGTGTGAAAGATGATGGGTGTAAATGGCAGAAGAGCTGCTGAACCGTTATCACCGTTCACACACCTGCTCACTCACACAATACAGGCCATGTGATTGTGTGCGTGTGTGTGTGTGTGTGTGTGTATGTGTTTATAGAGAAACAAGAGCAGATCAAGCAAGGTCAGGAGAATCTCCATCATAAAGCTCTTTCATCTCTCCAAACAGTCAGACTGTGGTAAGTGTGTTCCTTCAGTGTGTGTGTGTGTGTGTGTGTGTGTGTGTGTGTGTGTATCTTGATAAACAGTCACTTCAGTATCTCTGTGCTCCATCTTTTTGGTTGTCAGCAGTGCCTCTTCAGTGTGTGTGTGCGCGCTAAAGAAACATTCTCACAACATTCCATAACGTTTCTTAAAGGTTGTGTGAATGTAAAAGTAACGTTTCCAGAGCATTCTTGTAGCGCTGATAGAAAAACGTTCATATTAAATTAATATAATGTGAACGAAATGTTCCAATAATGTTTTAAATAACGTTCAGGGAACATTAATATAACGTGAGACAGAGTGGTGACACGGTGGCTCAGTGGTTTAGCACTGTGGCCTCAAAGCAAGAAGGTCGCTGGTTCGAGTCCAGTTGACATTTCTGTGTGGAGTTTGCATGTTCTCCCCGTGTTGGTGTGGGTTTCCTCCGGGTGCTCTTGTCTCCCCCACAGTCCAAACACATGCGCCATAGGAGGAATTGAGGAACTAAATTGGCCATAGTGTAACTAAATTGAGTGTGTGAATGAGTGTTTATAGGTGTTTCCCAGTGCTGGGTTGCAGCGGGAAGGGCATCCGCTGTGTAAAACATATGCTGGAATAGTTGGCGGTTCATTCCACTGTGGCGACCCCTGATAAATAGTGGACTAAGTCGAAGGAAAATGAAAGAATGATCATGATACTGAAACATTTATTATAAGTGTGTGTGTGTGCGTGTGCGTGTGTGTGTGTGTGTATGTGTGTATGTGTGTAAGGTTATAGTATAAGTCACAGAGGGATCCTGATAAGACGTTTGGAGCCAGACTGCAGACTCTGTGCAGCAGACACACCGATGACTGAGCAGATACTGAGGGGCTCTGGAAATATCAAACACTCACACACTCACACACTCCTCCTCTCTTTTCATCTTTCTCACTTTTAGTCCTTTTTAAAATCCTTCAGCCCTTCAGAAGCATGTAGAAGAGACGGCAGGTCGTCACACTTCTTACCGCACTCAATAATTCTCAGTGTAAGTGTATTATTTTCATCTGAGTCGACGACAAAGAGCATCAAAACAGTGCAGTAAGCAGATTAATTCTCCTTTTAAATCTGTATTCTGTGCCACTGTCCTTCAAACTAAACATTACTTCACACATTTATGTGCACAAAACTGATTTGACACAATAAAGCTCCACATTTATTATGCTTTCACTTCTGTAAATGTACTTTAATGCAATGTTAGTTGCTTTATACACGACCGGTCAAAGGTTTGGGGTCAGTATGATTGTTAAATGTCTTCAAATCAGCTTCTCCTGCTCATCTAGGCTCATTTATTTCATCATTAATACAGTACACATTGTCAAATTGTGAAATGTTATTACACTATAAAATAACTGTTCAAAAGTAGATTATCATTTAATTTAATCAGTTATTCCAGTGATTTTAATGATAAATTTTCAGCCTCATTACTTTAGTCTTCAGAGTCACATGATCCTTCAGAAATTACTCTAATATTAATTATTATTATTAATATTATTTATTCATTCATTCATTTTCTTTTCAGCTTCGTCCCTTTATTAATCAGGGATCACCACAGCAGAATGAACCGCCAACTTATCCAGCATATTTTTTATGCAGCGGATGCCCTTCCACAACCCATCACTTGGAAACATCCACACACACACACACACACACACACACACACACACACACACACACACACACTACGGACAATTTAGCCCACCCAATTCAACTGTACCACACATTTTTGGACTTGTGGGGGAAACCGGAGCACCCGGAAGAAACCCACGCGAACACAGGGAGAACATGCAAACTCCACACAGAAATGACAACTGACAGAGACTCGAACCAGCGACCTTCTTGCTGTGAGGCGAACGTGCTACCCACTGCGCCACCGTGACGCCACCGTGCCGAACAGAATAATTTTATTTAAAAAAAAACATGAAAAAAACTGACCTCAAACTTTTGACCAGTAGTGTATATATCTTTTTTTCCATGCTTTTTTTGAAGACAATTATTCTGTTTATCAGGGCGGCATTTATTAAAGGTGCTGTGTGTGAGTGTTCGACTCTTCTAAAGCACAAAAACACCATCATATGTTTGCAGATATTCAGAAACATGCTCAGTGAACATTCTTGCTTATCTGAAAAGCAATACTGAAGTCAGATATTCTGCTGTGAACATGTGTGTTACGTGCTGTGAATGGCTGTCTTTGTTTTGGTTCATTTAACCCGCCCACTGCCAGTTTAGCCAATTATATTTCAGCACTCCGGGTTGCCAGATGATGGAAAACAGCGTATTTCATTCATTCATTCAGGAAGGCTCTCAAAGAATGCATGACCGAAATGCGACCTCCGGTGGACAGTAGCAGACTCCAAAATGAGACACAGATTCAGAGTTCCACATGAGGTTATTAATTAGCAAATAATATAAACATTACGAGCGTAAACATTAGGTGAGCAGGTTATATTGTAACCCCGTGTCCTAACAACACGCTACTCCTTTTAATATGGAGAATATTCCTTCTATCTGGTGCCGTTGCTTTTATTTAGAATACTGTTTAAATCACTTGCTCCTGACGTCAATCTGGCAACCTGCACCTGCGTTTGTTTTGATCCAGGTGTGCAATATCTAATTCAACCACTGAGTGTCAAACTTACACACTGCACCTTAAAATGTAAAAAAAACATTGTTAAAATGTTAAATATTTATTAATTGTAAAAACTGCTTTCTTATTGTATGTAGTTTCAAATAAAATTATTACTCCAGACACTATTGTTTTTATTACTATTAATATTTATATTTATATTAATATTAGTAATAACAATAACAATAATTAATATTAGAGTGATTTCACTGAATCACTGGAATAAATGATTAAATTAAAATTATGATTAAATTAAATTATAAACTACTTTTGAAAAGTTATTTTATAGTGCAATAACATTTCACAATTTGACAATGTGTACTGTATTTATCTAAAACATTTAAAAATCCTACTGACCCCAAACTTTTGACCGCTAGTGTGTGTGTACGTATAAAGTATATATACTTTATATATTCAAAAGGCTGTCAGATTTAAAGCTTAAAAAGCTATATTTGTATTAAGGATGCATTCAATTGATTACGTTTGTTTTATTGTCATTTATAATCGTCTGCAGTGCTATATTGTCTGGGTCGGTGTTGTATATTACACCACAAACACCTTGTAATAAACTTCCAACACATTTACTGCTATTTTAAACACTTATTTCGCTAGATATCAATACTTATATTATTTCAAACGACTAAAATGTCAGTAAAAATCACTTTATTAAACTGTAGAGTTGAATTTTCAACATCAAAAGTGGACAGAGCAGAGATTAACATCCCATAATGCAATTCACAACCAGAAATAAACACTTGTGAACATACTGAAACTGTAAATAACTGTTTATTTACTGTGTATAGAAAATATTAATGTAAAAGAGAGATTTGCGAGCACTGTATATGGGTGAAAGATGAATAACTGTGTATGACGGGGTCTTTGTTGATAAGCGAGATGAAGTGGACCATCACAGAAATCCTGAAGCAGATCTAGGCTGGAGGCGTGACAGAGAGACTGATTAGGGAAACACATTCCTGAGCTCAGATTAATACCCAAATCTTATTCTGCATGAGCTGAAAGGTAGAGTATCTGACTGCAGACTCAACATCAGGCTAAAAACAAGTGTTGAAACTACACTCTATCAGCGCCGGCATCTGAATAACATGCGACACTTAGCAGAAGATGAGCAGTTGTCATGGCGATGGAACAACAAATAGAGACTGCGGTCTGTCAACATCTAGAATCGGCAGACATGAGATGGGGTTATATATACTTAAAGGAACAGTTCACTCAAAAATGAATTTACTCATCTCTTCACTTGTTTAAAACCTTTGAGTTTTTTTCTTCTGTGGAACACAAATGAAGATACTTTGAAGAATGTTGGAAACCTGTAACCATTGACATCCGTAGTAAGTAAAACAAATACCCGTCTGGCACCAACAACCATGCCACGTTCAAATCCCCTTCCTTCCCCATTCTGATGCTCTGTTATGTTATGTTATGTGATAACTCAGTTTTGGTGAGCCTGTGTGAATTGTAGCCTCAGTTTCCTGTTCTTAGCTGACAGGAGTGGCACCCGGTGTGGTCTTCTGCTGCTGTAGCCCATCCGCCTCAAGGTTGGATGTGTTGTGTGTTCAGAGATGCTCTTCTGCAGTCCTCGGTTGTAACGAGTGCTTATTTGAGTTACTGTTGCCTTTCTATCAGCTGGAACCAGTCTGGCCATTCTCCTCTGACCATCAACAAGGCATTTGCGCCCACAGAACTGCCGCTCACTGGATATTTCCTCTTTCAGACCATTCTCTGTAAACCCTAGAGATGGTTGTGCGTGAAAATCAAAGTAGATCAGCAGTTTCTGAAATACTCAGACCAGCCCGTCTGGCACCAACAACCATGCCACGTTCAAAGTCACTTAAATCCCATTTCTTCCCCATTCTGATGCTCGCTTTGAACTGCAGCAGATCCTCTTGACCATGTCTACATGCGTTGAGCTGCTGCCATGTGATTGGCTGATTAGAAATTTGCATTAACGAGCAGTTGGACAGGTGTACCTAATAAAGTGGCCGGTGATTGTATTTGTCCATGCATACATTTTAGTAACATATTCCAGTTCAAAACTAATTACACACAGAAACAGCAAGCAACATATTAAATAAAACATGAAATATTGTAGCATTAAAATAGTAATACTTACAGTGTTTTACTTGCAGAACATACTAATACAATTTGTAAAGTCTAGTCATGAAAATGTTCAAATTTCGCCACTTCTGAAGCAAAATTTGCATCCAAAATGTGCATATTTGCATTTACGTGTGAACAAAACTGTTTTGGAGCTTCTAGATACTCAATGCTTGAAAAATAAAGTGCTTTTTGTGTTAATGTGTGTGTGTGTGTGTGTGTGTGTGTGTGTGTGTGTGTGTGTGTGTGTGTGTGTGTGTGTTTCTGAGCATTAGCGAGAGAGAGAGAAATAAATTCATCCCATCTGAATCTATGGCAGATGTTAGGCTGTGCCACCCAGTTTGTGTTTCTGAAGCCGAGATCACACATAATCCCAAATTTCCTGCAACATTCCAGCATGATTTCCATTCTCTCTGTGCGGCAGTCTGTCCACCCTCCCTAACTAGACAACACTACGGAGATCACAGAGAATGCTCCAAATCCGAAGTCTTTCGGTTTGATTTCAGCTATAATAAAATCAAGCTAAGTGTCAGAAAGCTCACATTGGGTTTGACGACTACAGACTGTTCAGCATCCAAATGGTTACCTAAATTAATTACGATGATCATCACTTCGCGTTGATTGCAATTTGCAGCATTAACAAACTTAAAACTGGTTGCGAACATGAAAATCTGATATTGAAATATTTTATTTTTCTATGACTGAATATAAGATAGCTCTGAATAGCTCTATTTGACGGTTTTCTGGGCAGCCAAACAATATTCAGGTACACAAACTGAACAATCACAATGCAAACAAATGCATTCCTTACTTTGCTTTGTCTCGTTTCCAGTCCAAATATCATTCTCAGAGCAAATAAAAATAATTAGTTTTTAACCTTCAGAAGAAAAGTCAGAATTAAGAGTTTGTTTTTAACTTAAAACAAGCTAAATTATCTTAAAATAATCTTGTTTTCACTTTGAAATGTAGATATTTGGACTAGAAACAGGACAAGAATTCTTTTTCCCTATAAATCATATACTAGGGTTGGGCCGATATGGGTCGATATCACCGAAGCCCTGCAGTGTCTGAGTTCCAGCAGTCAGCCCAGAGAGCAGTGCACGTCGGACAGCTTATCAAGGATGTACCGCTGGATGGCGTCTCACTGTAGTTGTTAAACGTGACATTTAATTCATCTTTTTGCTGGTAGTACTTAGGGCTTCTGGTAGTACCTAGAATAGCAAAGTCGAGTAAAGGAGGTCGAGCCTTCTCATTTATAGCTCCTAAACTCTGGAATAGCCTTCCTGATAACGTCCGAGGCTCAGACACACTCACCCTATTCAAAACTAGATTAAAGACCTATCTGTTCAGTAAAGCTACACTCAGTGCACCACTTAGCGGGCTTTCACAAAGGTTTATACACACTCACTGTAGTTGTAAAACGTGATATTTAATTCATCTTGTCTTTAACTAACGACTCTTCGGTCTTGAATCCATCAGGTACCGTGTCACAGCGTCAGTACACTGCTTCAATCTTTCGCTTTCACGCTTGTACTTACTGTAGTAATTTTAGCTAAACCTCAGATACCGTTGGTTGTGCAGGTTTTTTTACCAACCAAGTTTGTGGATGCCATTATACCGACACAGATCACTCTGCTTATTCATGCAAGAGCCCTGCTGAAAAAGTGATTGACAGGTGGTCATCTGTGTGTAACTTCTCTTGATTTATTTATGATTTGGTTATGGGTAAAACTAAGACCATATGGGTCAGGTAGTTGAAACGGTAGGCTACAAATAAATAATTCGTTATGAATTAATTAATTATTCATAAATAATTAATTCACCACCCCCTACGAAGACGATGCCCTCGTCCATCGCAATGTTTCACATTATGTTGTGCAGCCGAAGTTTCAACGTTAAACTTTAAGGTGCAGTACTACTGACACCTAGTGGTTGAAATAGGTATTGCGGTCCAAACTCAAAATATTGAAGACAATAACAGATGGCGAAAATGCCTGAAGATCGAGCATTACGCCTTAAGCTGATCATGTAATGTTTGAATTGTTTGCATTGTGATTTTTATTGCTCTGATAGGGTATATGCAGAAGGACTTTTAACATTCAGTAACCTGGGTC
>NC_079442.1:1707418-1747418 GCF_903798145.1 Danio aesculapii | reverse complement strand
GCTTTTAATGTGTCAATAGGAGGACTTTGCCATTGTCTGAGCTTAGCACCGGAGACCTAGCGAAGCCATTAGCCTAGCAGCAAGTCCCAAACAGCTAAATTACCCTCTTTCTCTTCCAGTCTCATCTCTGTTCTTAAAGTAATGACACGAGGAAAATTTCCCCCTCTTTTCTCCCGCTCGATGCCGTCCTCCACTTTGGCAGGGTGAACTGTAAGAGTCGGGGCTTTAAAATGAGCGATAGTTTGAGCCGGGAGGAGGGAAATTGAAGACGCCCTCTGTGAAATACAATAAAAACATCCTGTAATTTGCAGCGACTTTCTACTCTTCTCTCTATCAAATCAGACGCGCTCAGCCGGTGATCTGTATTCACTCCTTCCCTCAAAACCTCCTTCTCTTTCCCTCCTTCTGTGCCGAAAAAAAGATTATTGACGTCTGCTGAAACCCATTTTCAGAAATCACAGCGAATGGGGGAAAAAACGTAGGATAAAGCCATTCAGGATGTGCTAGGAACCAAACAAAAAGCTTGTCTGGAAGATTGTGTTCACTTTTACACACGGTTTACTAAGCATACAGGTAAAACTGTGTAAAACTCATGACCTAAATCATTTTCAATAACCTTTAATCATAAAATTCTACATGTTCGGACCACAGGGCTTTTCAGTTTTAAGACCCTCAAATATGATCGTGACCAAGTGAGAGACTCTAACATCTTAACATCTTAAACTGCTCATATTTCGCGATTCATTGATATTTTCAGCGTATTATTTACATGATGGAAGCTTAATCTCTTCTTTGACTAAAATATAACTCTGCAGTTTAGCACAGTGGCATTTATTGAAAGAGTATATTGAATAATAAGCATTATTCATTCATTTTCCTTCGGAGAAGTCAGGGGTCGCCACAGCGGAATGAACCGCCAACTATTCCAGCATATGTTTTACGCAGCAGATGCCTTTCCAACTGCAACCCAGTACTGGGAAACACCCATACACACTCATTCACAGACACACTCGTACACAATGGCCATTTAGCTTATTCAATTCACCTATACCGCATGTCTTTGGACTGGGGGAAACCGGAGGAAACCCATGCCAACACAGGGAGCATGCAAACTCCGGGATTCGAACCAGCGATCTTCTTGCTGTGAGGCGATAGTGCTAACCACTGAGCCACCGTGCCGCCCTCTAAATAATTAACAAATATTTTTACATGAATGCATTTGGCAGACACTTTTATGAAATCAACCTACATTGCACTGAAGATATCCATTTTTGGTGCACAAAAGTGTTCTTGGAGCTTCTTCGTATGATTACAGCTGAATTTAGACACATGGAAAGTTTGGCAATGCTTTTAGTTCTGTTTCTGGACTTTGAGTGTCTATGGAGGATGAGAAAGCTCTCAAGTTTGATCTAAAATATCGTAATTTGTGTTTTGAAGATGAATTAAGGCAGGGGTCACCAATCTCGGTCCTGGAGGGCCGGTGTCCCTGCAGGCTTTAGCTCCAGCTTGCCTCAACACACCTGGCTGGGTGTTTCAAGTATACCTAGTAAGACCTTGATTAGCTCGTTCAGGTGTGTTTGATTAGGGTTGGAGCTAAAATCTGCAGGACATCGGCCCTCCAGGAACAAGTTTGGTGACCCCTGAATTAAGGTCTCTGGGAATTGAAGCATCATATAGGTGAGTAAATAATAACAGAATTTTCAGTTTTGGGTGAACTAACCCTTTTAGCCTGTCAGTCATTGATGCTGACAACACATTTTCTGTCAGTTTTTGATATATACTCAATAGAAATATTTATAATAGAAATATTTACCTTTTTGACCAATTTTGGATCATCCATCTATAAAAATAATTTTCAGTTCATCAAGGTGGCGGCACGGTGGCTCAGTGGTTAGCACTGCGGCCTCACACCAAGAAGGTCATTGGTTCGACTCCCGGCTGACTCCCTCATAATTCAAACACAAGCGCTAGAAGGCAATTGGATGTAAATAAAATTGGCCATAGTGTGTGAATGTAAGAGTGTATGGGTGTTTCCCAGTACTGGGTTGCGACTGGAAGGGCATCCACTGCGTAAAACATTTGCCGCAGTAATTGGCAGTTCATTCTATATGCTTCCTCTGGGCTCTATTTTTCGAAAACATGGTCTGTCTTTTCACTGTTATGCGGATGACACCCAAATCTACCTGCCTTTAAAACAAAGTTCAAATGGGCTAGAGGCCCTTATGCTCTGCTTGTCGGATGTGAAAGACTGGTTGTGCTTGAACTTTCTAGATTTTAATGAAAGAGTGAAATGATTTTGTTCGACCTATCAAACTCTTCCAGAGCACCGATAGTTAATCTAGAAAAATCAAGTTTTAATGTAGCCCTGGGTAAAAAATCTGAGTGTTATTCTGGATGATGGCTTGAGCTTTGACGAACAGATAAATGCAGTGGTCAAATCCTGCTTCTCTCAGCTTCGACTATTAAAAACAGTCAAATTTATTTTATCCAGAAAACATTTAGGAAAATTAATCCATGCTTTTATCACCACTAGATTGGACTATTGTAACTCATTATACTTTGGGATTAGTCAGAAAACCTTATCCCGGTTACAGTGATTTTTAACAGGCTTTTAACAGGTACCAAGAAACATGAGCACATGAGTTTTACGCTCTCTGCACTGGCTTCCTGTGCACCATCGAGTCACTTTTAAAATGCTTCACTTGGTTTTTAAATCTCTAAATGGCCTGGCACCTTCTTATCTGTCAGACATTTTAATTGAGCATTGGTCGGTCTCTTCGGTCATCTAACCAGAGACTGTTCTGCATCCCTAAGTCGAGGCTGAAATGCAGAGGCGATCGTGCTTTCGCAGTAGCTGGTCCTAGGCTGTGGAATGCTCTGCCCCTCTGTATTAGATCTGTTTCATCCCTGTCTGTTTTTAAATCTAGGTTGAATACTGACCTCTTTGTTTTGGCATTTTATCAGTGAAAATTGTCTGTTTTAGCAATAATTTTATAAATACATTTGTTTTTTATCTGTTTTGATTTGTACTGTGCAGCACATTGGTCAACCTCTGGTTGTTAAATAGTGCTATATAAATACAATTGACATTGACATTCTGCTGTGGCAACCCCTGATAAATAAGGGACTAAGCAAGGGGTGGGCAAACTCGGTCCTGGAGGGCCGGTGTCCTGCACAGTTTAGCTCCAACACTAATCAAACACACCTGAACAAGCTAATCAGTATCTGCAAGATCACTGGAAATCTATAAGCAGGTGTGTTTGATTAGAGTTTGAGCTAAACTGTGCAGGACACCGGCCCTCCAGGACCGAGTTTGCCCACCCCTGGACTAAGCCAAAGAAAAATTAATGAATGATTAAGTTCATCAAGGTAGTCTGAAAAGCACAGCTCTCTTACCCATAGAGCACTAACACAACAATCGAATGCATCCCTGAAGCACATTTAGCTCGTGAATTGTTCCTTCAATGAGGAAGTGTTAAAGCGCTGAGCACTTTGGCAAAACATTTCAACTTTTTAAAACAGTCCACAAAGCATTTTTGTGAACAACCAGGTGGTTTTGGACAAACATGAGACGCGCTTCAATTATTTTTTTTGGCAGCGTTCGACTCCAACATGTTGCCTTTTTTTATGAACACCAATCTTACTCACCGTTCTTCTAATAGTGATGAAGTCTTCTGCTGCCTGTAGAGTTTTCACGATTGCCTATTGAGTTCTTCAGATGTTTTTTGCGGGATGTTCACTTACAGTAAAACTAACAATCCTACAATTTTCTACTTCTATTGGAGGGTAGAATATTCTTGAACACCCAGGTCTTCAACAATACTTTTACAAGCCTTTCTGTCATCGTGCTGGAGTTGTAAGACTTTCAGATTCCACACCAGACTTTGTGGGGCTTTATTTAAAGGGCAAGCCACACTTCAAATCTCCAGATTATATTTAGCTTTTAAAGAACTATTATTAAAGGGATAGTTCACCCCAAACTGAAAATCTACCCTCTATTTACGCCTTCTTCGGTGGAAAACCAAGCTATTTTGAAGATGGCTGAAAATCTGTAACCATTGACTTCTATAGTAGGAAAAACAAATGGAAGTTAAAATGGAGGTTACAGGTTTCCAGCTTTGTTCAACATGTCTTCTTCTGTCTTGAAGAAAGAAACTCATAAAGGTTTGATAAAAGTAAGGGCTGTGTGAGAACTTGATGACAGAATTTTCATTTTTGGGTTAACTATCTTTTTAATGTTTAATTACTAATTAATTAATTATCTAAGTAAGTTGCACGGACATTTTCCAGTGTGTCAAAGAACACCCAATGTTTTCACAAATTATGTTATTTGTTTAGTCATTATGTTTGTATTCACATCTTGCTGACTCCGACACTTACATATATGTTGCTTACTTAAATTTTGCAAGTTGAACCAATTTAACTTTATAATTCATCTGAACATGCATCAATTAAGATGACTTAAAAATCAAGTTGAAACCTGATTAACTTTCTAAATTAATTTAAAGTAACGTAAAACATACATTATCATGTTTTTTATTATGTAATGTGGTTCTGGAATCAATGGACTCGATTCAGAGAATCGATTCCTCACTATTGCGATTCTTTTCGATTCTTTAAACACAGACATTGGTAGTAAATACACTAAAAGAAAGCTCAATCCAGCACAAATATTACATTGCATGCATGTCGGACTAACATACTGCATAGTGTTTAAAATGCATGTGCACAGCTTTCAAATTGAAACCGCAAACTGGCCAAATCTGGACACAAGTAATAACAAGCAGTGGCAGGAGCATAGCAACCGGGGGGACGAGGGGAATCCCTCCCCCTCACTTTTAGAGGCAGACCATTTAGAAACATGCGATTAATAATTATATGAACATATGATCTCATACAGCCGTCCCCCCCACTTTTAAAATGTCCGCTACGCCCCTGAGCAGTGGCATAAATTGAGTCTACCAGTTGGCAATAAACAAAAGAGAAGCATTTGAACACAGCACAACCAGGTGGACACATTTGCTGAGGAATTAAGTAAAAGATTTTCTAAAACAAATGTATTATTAATGTTTGTAAAATGCTAGCAAATCATATGGCAAAAAAGAAACAACCCTACTGTAGTAATTAGTTTGAGCATGCATTGATGTAACAATCATTTGCATTGAACTTCAATATCAAAATCAGAAGAATATAAAGCATTACAGCGTTTAAAGACATCTGTAAAGGGGGAAAAGTCATGTGGAGCCAGATTTGATCTAATAAAGTATGGACATGCCTCTATGGTTGTGTCATGGAGTCCCCAAACTGAATTATCCTGCTTGGAGCAGAGAGAGAGTGCTAACATGAGGTAAAACAATGAGGAATATGAGCGAATTCGATGAGACAAAAGCTGTGGGGAGCAAGGTTTAAACCTGCGCCTCCCAGACTGTCCCACACTTAGCACTGAGAGCTCTGAGGCTTTGATCTCTATCTGAGCTGCTCCAGGAAATGAGCACCGTATTAAAAATCCTCCATGACACACGAGCCCGCGCAAAAAAAAAAAAACAGCAACACATCTGAGCGGAAATTAAAAACCTTTTAAAATCACCCATAAACCACACGGGCTCCGAAATGGGAAAATAATCGCTGATTATTCACGCCGTTTTAAAGTAGACCGCTGAAGAATCTGACGACGGCTCTCAATCTCCCGCGCTTTATCACTTCTTCTTCCCGCGCGCGCGCGATCTCCCGCGCTGCCGTTAAAGTCCACTCAAAACTACATGGAAAAACACCTCAGCGTTGCAAATCAAGGTCAGTCCCTCAAACACGGGGGGATACTCGTTTTAATTAACACAGACCAGTAAGGACTCTTGAAAACAATGCATTGAGCTTTAATTCGAAAACCAATTTGAAACCTTGAATACATAACTAGATGTTTCGTAAAGCTCAAATAAAGTTGTTCAAGTCACAGTATTGAATATATCACATATACTGTATTTCGTGCTGAATTATACAGTGGTAATACTACACTTGGAATCATTAGGTTTAGTCTTAAAATCATTTACAAGGGCTGTGTGAAACTCAGTAAATGCTTGAAAAGCTCTGTGGGTGATGTACATATTCTGAATATTAATTATTCATTAATTAACACAGTTTAAAATGCAGTCAGCGAATCATTTGCACACATGGCAGCAGCCCATAGATGTTGTTATTTCTGAGAGAGCGAGAGAGAAAAAAAGTTTGGACTGGTTTTGCAGGTCATTATAAGCACAGATGATTTATAAGTATGACAACGCCCCCTAGTGTCGATTTTAGTGTGGGTTTAAAAAAAAAAAGCTGATCACACACCATGCACATGTTTATCAGGGTGATTTTTAGTGGGTATCTCAAGCAGTGATGTAGCGGACATTTTAAAAGTTGGAGGTGGGGGCGGAGGGCAGCTGTATGAGATCCAAAAGTTTACATTCATATAATTATTAATCACCTGTTTTTAAATGGTCTGTCTCTAAAAGTGAGGGGGACATATCCCCCCCGTCTCCCCCCCGGTTGGACGCCCCTGATCTCAAGCATGTATCTCAAGCTTGAACGGCGTTTAATGTTATTTTTCATATAATTCTTATGATGCTATATAAGAATTTCATACATTTTTTTTGTGTGACTAACACCCACTGGTTTATCTTTATCTGGTAAACATTGCTTCTTCTTGGTGTTCAACAGGTGCTGGAACCATTTCTCATAGGTTTTACTTTATATTGACACAATAGCACCACTTATCGACAGCTGTTCTTGCAGATTTCTCATCTACTGGTGACTGTGGAGGTCATTTGAGATTAGTCAACTCACTGGCATGATCAAGAATCCATGTCGGCTGCTGAATGTATTATTATCGCGTAAGCTTTTCCACTTCTGTTCAGCCTCCTCCACTGCAGCACATAAACAAAGTTTGCATGTAAAACTCACAAGCCATGAAATAACATTAAATGAAATGAAAATAACCAAAGAATCCCATTTGATCTGCAATAGCTGTATATTCGGCTAGACCGTTTTGTGCTTGAGCACCCCCACATTTTACTGTAATGTAAGCAGCTCAAGGAACATGAACAAAAAGCACCAATCTCATTGGTCGGCCAGTTTTTAATGCGACGTCAAACCAAAAATATTTTCCTGATGCATTTAAAAATACCATACTAACTGTGTGTCGGTGTGTATCTGATCGATATATCGATTACAGGTATATTCCCCCATATTCAAGCATTGTATTAAAACCATTTTAATTAATCAAATATCAGTTTACTGATATTTTCCCCAATATTTAAGCATTTTATTAAAATCAGATATCGGTGGGTGAGTATCTGACCGATATATCGATTTACAGATATATTCTCCCAATATTAAGCATTTTATCAAAATAAGATATTGGTGGGTGTGTATCTGACCGATATATTGATTTACAGATAATTTCCCAATATTTAAGCATTTTATCAAAATCAGATATCGATGGATGTGTATCTGACCGATATATTGATTTACAGATATATTCTCCCATATTTAAGCATTGTATTAAAGCCATTTTAATTATTTAAATATCAGTTTACAGATATATTCTCCCAATATTAAGCATTTTACCAAAATAAGAATTGGTGGGTGTACATCTGACTGATATTTATTAATTTACAGATATTTTCGCTAATATTTCTGTATTTTACCAAGATATCGGTGGGTATCTGACCAATATATCAATTTACAAATGTTTTGTCAGATATTTAATTTATTTACCGAAATCAGATATCGGTCGATGTGTATCTGATCTATATATCGGTTTACAGATATTTTCCCTGATATTTAAGCATTTTACCAAAATCAGATATTGGTGGGTGTACATCTGACCAATATATTGATTTACAGATATTATTCTCGATATTTCAGCATTTTACAAAAATCATATATCGGTGGGTGTGTATCTGACCAATATATCAATTTACTAATTTTTTTCTCAGATATTTAATCAATTTACTAAAATCAGGTATCGGTCGGTGTGTATCTGATCTATATATCTGTTTACAGATATTTTCCCTGATATTTAAGCATTTTACCAAAATCAGATATTGGTGGGTGTACATCTGACCAATATATTGATTTACAGATATTATTCTCGATATTTCAGCATTTTACAAAAATCATATATCGGTGGGTGTGTATCTGACCAATATATCAATTTACAAATTTTTTTCTCAGATATTTAATCAATTTACTAAAATCAGGTATCGGTCGGTGTGTATCTGATCTATATATCGATTTACAGGCATTTTCCCTGATATTTCAGCATTTCACCAAAATCACATATTGGTTGGTGTGTATCTAACCGATATATCAATTTACAGATTTTTTCCCCCGATATTTAAGCATTTTACTAAAACCATTTTAATTCATCAAATATCAGTTTACAGATATTTTTCTCGATATTTAAGCATTTTACCAAAATCAGATATGGGTGGGTGTACATCTGACTGATATATAAATTTACAGATATTTGTCCATATATTTAAGAATTTTAACAAAATCATATATCGGTGGGTGTGTATCTGACCAATATATATCGGTTTACAGATATTTTCCCAGATATTTAGGCATTTTACCAATATCAGATATCGATAGGTGTGTTTTTGACCGATATATCAGTATACAGATATTATTCCCAATATTTTATAACTTTACTAAAATCAGATATCGGTGGGTGTGTATCTGACCAATATATCGATTTACAGATATTATTCTCGATATTTCAGCATTTTACAAAAATCAGATATGGGTGGGGGTGTATCCGACTGATATATTGATTTGCATATATTTTTCCCGATATTTAAGCATTTTACCAACATATATCAGTGGGTATGTATCAGACCGATATATCAATTTACACATATTTTCCCTGATATTTAAGCATTTCACCATAATCAGATATCGGTGGATGTGTATATTTTATTAGATATATTTTTTAATTTCAATTTTATTCCGCACACATTTGACTACGTGTTTGTATTCTGTAGTGGGGAAGCTTAAACAGACATGGAAATGCTAATGCCTCTAACGTTGTGCAGCACCACCTTGTGTACTGGAGTATTTTTGTTTTTCATTAAGCACCATCTAATGTCAGGGAGAGGTATTGCACGTTCACTCAGATCATCGCCATTGACAAAACACTAGGGTATGAACATCGTGAAAAACACAGAGTACAAGCACAAGTGAAAGTCTGCACGTAATCCTTTATCCTGAACTTGTTTTGTTTATTTTTCTTAGACTTTTTTAGCACAAGCCCTATAAAAAACAAAATCCTCCATTGTTGATGATTTCTCCCCACATTTGGCAGATTTAAGGGTGTTAATTTTTAACTCCGCCTGTTTGTAATGAAAACACTTTTTGAGAAAATACTTCCAAATTAAAATCCATAAAACAATTTCCCCCCCTCTAAAATATACTACTCAATTACAATGCAGAATAGCCTGGAATTACTCTGGAAGCGTGCGTTATAAACAAACACACACTGTATAGGCACCGAAAGGTTATGAGCGCCTCTCGTCCGAGTGTTACTGCATGTGGAGTATTTATAGCTGTACCCATGAAGAGCCTTAGTGTCATTGGATAACTGTTCATGCACTGGATCTGTTACAGACAACAGAAGGAAATATAATCAACGACAGCATGCACATGTAATCGGTTCGCTCTCGAGAATCTCCAGTTGTATCTTGCACTTCTGTCAGCTGTTAAATGATCCCAGTTGTTTGGTTATGGTATGATTCACGTCTGAGAAAAGGGTAAGTCAACGGGCCTTCACATGTAGTGTGTGTGAATTTCAGATTTGCTCTGGTTGATGATCATGTTCTGTCACAAACGATCTGGACATTTACTTTTTGATGAATCTGACAGTCAATTTTTGTCACGTTAACTTCTTTTATTTCCTTCAATGTTACAGCTGCTTATATAGACGTCAATGACGACAAGTATATCAACAAGAAAGACAAGGAAAATATACTTTATTTATAAATGCCAAGTTTATAGTATTCATGTTGGTTATGAAAGTGTTATTGTATTTAAGAGGAGTTCAGAATTAATGACTGTAAAATTTCATGTCGTTCGCAGAGTGTGTGGGGGCGGGTGTATTTTCTTTTTTCACTTACATTGCATGACATTTTATTTTCTAAACTATTGTTTAAATGTAACTTTGAATGATTTTTGTCAGATCATTTCATATATATTTTTTAATTACTTTATTTTAAGGATTTATAAATATATATATATATATATATATATATATATATATATATATATATATATATATATATATATATATATATATATATATATATATATATATATATATATATATATATATATATATATACACACAGAACAAGAACAAACATTGGCTCGTACTTTAGACAAACAAAAGACAATATAAAAGAAAACAACAAAGAAAAGAGACAAAAGAACAAAAAAAAAAAGAAAAACACACATCATAGTCACAAAACATACAATCAAAACTAGAGAAGGTGTATAGTTTAAACCTCAGAGGGGTCACTGGATTGCTCTTAAGATGTAGATTTGTCAAATAAATCAAGAAATTGACCCCAGGTAGCCAAAAATGTTCTCGTGGAGCCAGTCTGAGTCTTTCCATCTGAATAACAGATATCATATCAGAAATCCAGTTCTGCAATGAGGGGGGAAACGGTGATTTCCAATTATTAAGCAAGATCATTTCATATTTGATGAGAATTTTGTAAACCTTTGTAAAGCAATAATTTTTTATTTATTATTTTTCAGTTCCTCCAAAATACCAATGTTTCTTGAGATACAAAAAAAATACAACTAGTTTCATAATTTTCACTGCAAAACACAAGCAAGCATTGAAGCAAATAATGACATTATCATACATCATACAGTGACATATGTTTTGAGAAAAGCCATTAAAAATCATTTTAGCCAAAACAAATCTTTCCAAAATCCTGAAGGGAATGTATTTTTATATTTGGCTTGAATGTTTGCCATCATGTGCCTTAGTTTATTGACTTAATATTTACTTTGGGCTGTTTTTTTAAATTACAAACATTTTGTAAAATAAATAAATAAATGAAATAAAAAATAATATCAAATAATATTTTTTTTTATTATTTTTAAAGAATTAAAACATATATTTTTAATACATACATATAAATAGTCAACATAGAAGATGTGCAGTCACATTTTGTGTATTTTATTTATTTATTTATTATTATTATTATTGTTATTATTAAAATTGTGTTTTAAAAATGGCTAAATGTTTTCCAGAAGCACGGAGAGTTTGTAAGAAAGTGTCTAGTGCATACAGAGAGGAGCGAGTGTGTCACTATAAACAATCTAATTAACTAACAGTAAAATTAACAGACAGTTGTTGTTGTTGTTGTTTTTCAAATAAATATTAGAGCGCTTTTGATTTTAAAAAAAGCCCAGCACCACAGACTCAATGACTTTATCTAAAGAGAATCTGAATACTGAAAGCAGAGAGTGTGTTACTTACACCTGGTATATAACAATATCATTAACTAACAATATAATTAACAGATATTTGTCACAGGGGTTTGCATGTTCTGCCCGTGTTGGTGTGGGTTTCCTCCGGGTGCTCCGGTTTCCCCCACAGTCCAAACACATGCGCTATAGAGGAATTGGATACGCTTAATTGTTCGTAGTGTATGAGTGTGTGTGAATGTGAGAGTGTATGGATGTTTCCCAGTATTGGGTTGCAGATGGAAAGTCATCCGCTGCATAAAACATATGCTGGAATAGTTGGCGGTTCATTCTGCTGTGGTTACCCCTGAAATAGAAGTCGAAAGAAAAATAATGAAACTGAAAACTGATCTTGAATTTCTTTTCATAGATCTGATTAATCAGAACACGCAGCTTATGTAGATGATAATGGCATGGATGGAGACCTAAAGACACAACATTTGGACGCTGTAGTTTGACCTGTGTGTATGTGAGCTGATGGGACGGTCAGACGATGCTGTGATTGGTCGAGGCCTGAACAGTCCAGATCCACTGGTGCGTGAAGCCTTTCTGATGGCGTACGACTACATCAACTATGTGACGGCCAAACCAGGTTATAACAGCTCTGTTTTATTTGCAATACTATTTTTACAATTGTTGTAAAATATCTTATAATAAATAGTTTCTGTATTTTGTGATTAACAAGTGTTTATTTGCAGTTGTGAATTGCATTATGGGCAACATGGTGGCTCTGTGGTTAGCACTGTTGTCTCACTGTTTCCTCCGGGTGCTCCGGTTTCCCCCACAGTCCAAACACATGCGCTATAGGGGAATTGATGAACTACATTGGCCGTAGTGTGTGTGTGTGTGTGTGAATGAGTATGGGTGTTTCCCAGTACTGGGTTGCAGCTGGAAGGGCATACGCTGTATAAAACATATGCTGGAATAGTTGGCGGTTCATTCAGCTGTGGCGACCCCTGATAGTTTAGGGCAGGGGTGTCAAACATACGACCTGTGGGCCAGATCACGCCCGCAAACTAATTTAATGCAGCCCGAGAGATGATTCTGTAAAGTATAAAACTGAGCTGCAATTACTCAATAAAAGAAACTGCTGTTCCAATTGTGCCCACTGGATGGCGCAATAGCAAACTGTTAATTTAATCCAATCCAGAAGCCTGAATTTGCGTCAGTTTGACAGCCATCTCAGAGAGAAAGATCTCATCTATACCCTGTCATACCACACTGAAGTGATCTCACCAGGAAACGTAACTATTTTACGTTTTGTCAGTTTAGTGGCTAATTCGTACGAGTTCAGTCATATGAAAATGTACCATTTGAAAAAGGAGGCGTGGCACCCAACCATACCTGTCTCCCGTATTTTACAGTTCTATCCCGCTATCATGCCGTAAAGGTATTTTCCCGTATTTTCAGTCTTTCTCTGAAGGGTGGTAAACATTAAAGAGCCGATCCTCCCTATACTCAACCCATACCGCCGAACCACCAGGGGCCGCCCTTACTCTTAAATGTGAGTCTGTTCTGTGCTTTCGCTTTGTTCAGGCATGAAAACACTTTGAAATAAATATATAAACGGCGGGATTCCCTTTCCTTTCCATTACAGGAGTCGTCTCCCCTTCATATGCAATCCTCAAAGCAGTCATGTAGCAGAGCGTGACTGTCAGCTGACGCGCTCCATAGTGATAAATAGACGCTGTTTCCCAAACGGATTCTGTCCACGCGATTTGAAGCGGAGTGAAAGTCTGGGTTTTGGGTGCGTGTTTGAACAGACATATAAAAATAATTAATAATAATAACATCTAAAGATGTCGATCTTGGTGTTTTTTTTTTCAAACACAACTAATTCCGGCCTAAATCAGTATAAACAGTCAGGAAAGCAATCGAAAGCTTTCATTATAACGTTAGACGTGTGCATTTTTAAAGTGACACCTCTGTTATTTAATGTAATCAAACTAAAAAAATCTAAATAAATAAGAGATTCACTCGTTTAATCAGAATGTGTACGTTATACAGTGAAGAAACGGCTAATGAGATTTGATAGCTTGATTCTATTTCATTATAATAGCTTTTAATTGTAATAAGCTGAACTGTTTGCTAATGTATTTGCTGCTATATATATAAATATGTATACTATTTATTTTTTCTTTTGTAAATAATAATAATAAAACATATTTCTGACCATTTGGGGGGAGGGGGAGGCCCTTATTATGGTGGGCATATTCCTTATTTTCACATCCCAATGTTGACAGGTGCAACCACACCCCTAAACCCAACCATCATTGGTGAATAAGCAAATCGTACTAAATTGAGATTATTGAGAGGTCATACGAATTCATACAAATTAGCCACGATGTTTGGAACCAGATATCTTTGTGAGCAAGTTTTGTCAGTAATGAGCGTAAATAAAAGAAAGCTCACGCACAAACAC
This sequence comes from Danio aesculapii, assembly GCF_903798145.1. Taxonomy (NCBI): domain Eukaryota; kingdom Metazoa; phylum Chordata; class Actinopteri; order Cypriniformes; family Danionidae; genus Danio; species Danio aesculapii. The sequence continues at coordinate 1,733,479 of NC_079442.1, read as the reverse complement.
TTGAATGACATCCTGAAGTTGACTGCCACTCAGGATGTGAAAGCTAAAAGATGCCAGGTATCAGGTGTCAAACTGCAACCTCACTGCATGAGACACCCTGATATAGTTCTGCAGACATCCCAAGTCTGAGTTCCGGGAGTCTCCCGCTTCTGAACAGATTTTACTCCATGTGGCCCCTGAGCTACTAAACCGAATGAAAATGAATGAATGAATGAATCAATGAATGAAAATATCCTTGTGTCCAAACTAGGTGTCCTGTTGTGTCCGGCGCCGTCCCGTGCCTCTGCTGCCCTGCGCCACGCTGGAGACGAGCTGCTGATCCGCTTCCCGATCTTCTTCCGCCGCTGGCCGCGAGTTTTCCAGGACGTGACAGAGCACACGGCCTGCCCCACGCTGCTCTCCATCCTGGACGAACACTTCGCTCCGACGCGGCGCAGGGATCTGGCCTGGAGCGCCGTGCTGTCGGTGTTCGTTCTGGCGGGTCAGCTGGCTCTGCACTGCCAGGACAGGGGCATGGAGGACATCACACCGCAGATACAGGAGTGTGTGGGCAGCTACGTGGAGAGGGTCATCTGCCCTGAGATCCGGGACAAAGGAGGATGGGTGAGTGGCGTTAGCAGAGAAGGGAAGTAACCAAGTACAAATACTACGTTACTGTACTTAAGTAGATTTGTTTTGGTATCAGAACTTTACTCCACTATTTATTTGTCTGACAACTTTTTACTTCTTACATTTTTACACAAATATCTGTACTCTCTTCTCCTTATATTTTTTAATTTGGTTCATTACTTTTCTTTTAATGTGTTTTGTGCTGCGATCTATATTATTTCTTGTCATTGCGCGAGTTGAACGCCTTTTTGATTCAATCGATATATTTTTTGTCAAAAATTTATAGCTTTTATCTTCAAGCCACAATCGTGAAGCAATAACACCCACGCATGTTTTTAAATGACCGAGGTGGGATAGTGCTGCTACCTGCGCAGATTACGCAACAGGCACACTCGCAGACTCCAGACGACATTACATCACATTCAAAAGCATACTTAAATAGGTAAATATTTGGAAACATACATTATTATGAAAGCAAAATAATTACATTTGCAATCAGTTTCAAGCACTTTATCCGAAATTTTCAAAGCTTACATTAAAACAGATTCAATTCAAGCATTTTCGAGGATTTACAGAACACGCTAGCACCCTGCAGACAAGTGATTCTCCAAGAAAACCAATTTCAAGAGTTCCCACTTAGATATGCTTGGCGTATAAAGCAGGTTTGGCATGCTGTCTCGGAAGAGAACCCTGAGCTCGGAGATATTTGAGCCCAGGGCTCCCGCCCGGTCGATAAGCATATCAGGAGATCCGAGATCAGGTAGGTCTCGAGAGCTCCGCCTTTAAAAGGGAGGAAAAGGAGGAGATGGGGTGGAAGGGGGGATTCTTCCAAACGAAGATAGAAACAGTAGGGAGAAAAGTGATCCATTTATAGTAAACTAGGATCACTCTGATTGGATTATTACTGATTACAGATGAGCGGCCAGCCGTGCTCAATCATATCACGTGCTCCTCTCGAAATTAGTTTATGAAACTTCACTTCAATATATATAAAATGCTTAATATTGCCAAAGAGTCGGAAATTTCTGTACTTGTGCCAAAAAATGGATGATTATAAGATTGTGCTATCTAAAACATGACTCATCATTTAAAAGCATATATTTAATGAAACTCATGAACATTAATTATTAAGCTCTATAATACAAAACAACTGGTAAAACGTAAATCTATAGGAATTGTAAACTAAACATTTAAGGCATTTTTAATAAACATTTGGTGAGCATTTTCTGATAAATACATCTTCATTATTGATATCCGCACCTTTTGGCGTTTGCTTTCCACCACGCACGTGAGCTGACAAAAGTCCTGCATATGCAAAGTGTACAGACATTTTAGTATCTCGTTACAATTCTTTTGCACAATTCTATTTCTATTTTAAAATTAAGTCAATTAAATGAACTTTTAAGTGATTACAAAGGTATATTGTGAAAAATGGAAAAATAAAAATGTTTTAATTGTACAGGGGAAAATGTAGTTCTGTAACATGTTTGTGAAAAATGTTGTGAAATGTTTAGCAAAATCAGAATCAGAATCAGAAAGAGCTTTATTGTCAGGTATGTTCACTCATACGAGGATTTTGTTTTGGTGACAGAGCTTCTACAGTGCAACAGGATAACAGAGACAGGGCAAAAAACAGATAATACATATATTTAAAAAAAATAATATTTTTTTTAAAAACAATTTAAAAAATAGAAAAAAATAAATAAATAACTAAAAAAAAATAGAAAAAAAATTATAAATAAATTAAAAAAATTGAAAAAAATGAATAAATAACTAAAAAAATAAAAAAAATAGAAAAAAAAATTATAAATAAATAAAAAAATTTTAAAAATTGAAAAAAAAAATGTGAAAAAAAAGAAAAAAATAGAAAACCTTGAAAACCCAAAAAATAGATCTTTTGATTTATGATAAAGTATTTTTTATTCTTTATTGTAGATAGAAAAGGTGCATTTACACAAAAAGAAACTTAAAAAAAACATATTTGATGTTTTATATTTACTGAAAATAAATGGACTCATTTTGGATACAGCAAAATGCCTTTAAATAGTTCTTGAAGAAACCCATTTGACACTGTTAAGGTACAAAGTGTATTGTCACTGTAGCGGTACCTTCATGGATCAGATTTGTACCTTTGATGTAGGTGCAATATTGGTACATTTTGGTTTCCCATGGTACAAATCATCTCCTTAAATGTACAAACTGCAGTGGTACAAATTTGTTTCTTTGTCTTAAGGTACAATTCTGTTCCATATAAAGATACTGCCCCAGTGACAAGGGTTTGTACCAGTGGTGTAGTCGGGGCTGTACTCAGTATGCCTACTTTTTTCTACTAGCTGTTTGGGTATTATGACTTCTGAGGATCAATAATTGCGTATACCCTCGGTATACTCACTTGTTTTGCTGATTAGACTACCCTAATTTACGTGTATTTGCATCCCCTTTAACTGTATACCAAATGTTTTTTAACTCTCATCTTAATTTGTTTTTCGAAGTCAACTGAATGATGTCTCGCTGAAACGTTCAGGTAAAATTATAATACAGCATGAGCGGGTTGGGTGGGTAATAGTACACCACCTTTTTTTTAAGGACTCCACTGGTTTCCACACATTTTATGCTCAGTTTATGCACATTTCTTCTTAGATAAAAAGTTTATCCTACTCAGTTGTGCGCATTTGTTTTTTATGCACGTTTTCAAAATGGATAGCATCTTGGCGTTTGCATTAAGCAGATAGAAACATAGCTATTCTCTTCTCCTTAAAGAGTTCATAAATTGAGAAGACCACTTTTACTTGAGACTTTAATATATAAGAAGTCATTTAAATGCATGCTTAACTGTAATCATACATGGCTCCAAGAACACTTTTGTGCACCAAAAGAAAATATGACTTTGTTTGCCAATATGTTCTGTATCAGATTAGGGTCCTATATGACGAGCAGAACGATGCTTTGTGCTGTGCTTCTGACTCCCTGACAGGCAAACAAAGTCATATTTCCAGATTTCTTTCATGCACAAATGTATTCTTGGAGCTTCGTATGATTACAGTTGAACCACTATAGTCACGTGAAGGGTTTTGACAATGTTTTTGGGTGCTTTATAGTGACCAAATATATGATTAGAGTTTTGACTTGCATATTAATGTTACAAGAGATGCTGATGAAGTTATTTTGATACAAGATTATGAGAACATATGAATTTAACACAAAAATACTGATGTGCATGAACAGAACACTTATAATAATTGATGCAATACTGCATAAAAGTATGGTAATGTTCAGTTTCATGGTGATTTAAGCATTTGGTTCCATTCTGAGTCATTATGATGATTCATCGCTGTCAGCAGATGTTTGCTTAGCTGAGGCAGCTGTTTCAAAAATACTGGAGGTGTCAGTGAAATCTGGACTTGCAGGATATGGTGGAATAATTTCAGTTTATTGCAGAATTAGAAATGCACCCACACACACACACACACACACACACACACACAAAGAATAATTAGACTGTTAGAAGTAGATTTGTCCCCAGAATTTTTAATAAAACGTGAAAAGCCAAAATAAATTAACATTGTTTAATATTGCAGAATGGGAAAGGTGGAAATTTGCCTCATTGGTAACTTAATTTCAGAGTATTTTTTATTTAAAGTCATTTATAGCATAATAAACAATACATACTAATTAAAATCAATGGTGCAAACTTATTATTTATTATTAATCTATTGTATTGATTATTATCTATTGTATTTAATAGGTTATCTCACATAATTTTACATAAATTAATATTCTGCAGTTAAGCTGGTTAAATATACAAGTGTCTATATTCAGTTCAAGTCATTCCTTTAAGATGTGCACTGCTGGAAAAAAACAATGAACTTTTGACTACAACTAAATACCATTACAAAAATTTAAATGTAACCATCAAATCTACTACATTTGAATGACTTCTACTGCGTTTGGGGACATATTCAATTAGGATTTATTGGATTTAACATGCAACATTACAATAGAGAACTTACAGTTTCCATTAAAACCAATACAGTTTACATTTTAACCAATAAAATCATTACAAATTGTTTCTATTGTTTAGTTTATTGACATTATTTGACAGAAATGACCATAACTAATAATTAGAATGTTATATTTACTCTTCATGGCATGAGACAGTTTATCATGTTCTGTGTACACAGTCATATCTCTTAAACATAATTTAGGACTACACGACATCTTCCATTTTATTTTTAGCGTAAGGAACGATACGGCTGTGGATCCATACATCAGCATCAATGTTGTGACACAATAATTAGTGACGTATAATAATAATTAATATTTTACCAGTACTGTGACAAGCCTGTGCTGGCTTTAGGGTTGGGGTAGGGGTAGCCATTAAAAAATACAATTTAATAGGTAATTTAATAAATAACATAATGCTCAGTACAACTACTGTTTTACATTACTGTGACGGTTGGGGTTGTGGTAGACGTTATTAAAGTTCAATCAATGGTAAATTTTATAAAAATATATAAATAATTCTCGTTAACTAGCAACAACCGTAAGAGTGAGCGCGCCATTTTGAACTTTATTGTGCGCAGCTTCCGGTCTCGTCATCCGCTTCCATTAATTTCAGCTGTACAAAACCAGTAACGTCAGGTTAAGTTCTGTGTGATTTTTCAAACTATTTGTTATGATATCGTCTTAATTTAACGTTTTAACATACCTGTCTGTAACAAAGACGTGCAAGGTTACTTATAAATGGCGGGTAAGGAAAAAAATCTCTTACAAAAGCGAACATTGGGTTATTTTCGTTCAATTCTCAATCAATTAACCGATAGCGCCCTCTTCTGGACTATTATTAATACAAATACTAAACAGATTTAAAGAAAACAATTATACCTGAGTGAAAATGTGTTAGTTTTATCTCTGACTTGGCGTGTTTTTCTCAGTCAGGTTTTATCAGTCGCTTTGGAGAGAAGCAGAATCTTGAAGACCAGGTGATAAAGGTCTGCTGCTGGTCCCTGCTCCTGCTATGTGTTGGCATCTTATCCTATTTCATATGGACAAGAAGAAAAACTTAGTCAACAGCGCCACCTGCTGAAAATATGTAGTAAGGACACTCACGACTAACAACGTGGATGTGGTAAGAGTGACTAAAAATTCAGAATTACGGCTTATTTGACATAAATTGTAAGCCTTCCATTGTTATTAGGCTAACGCCATGCTATCAATATATGTGTATAGTTTAACACCACAAGAAATAATACCTTATTATTCTATAAAATGTTAGTTTAGTATATTCTACATTGAATTGATAAACTGTAGTATACTTTACAAGTCAACTAGCAGACTGGTATACTGTCTAGTATTAGCATTTAGCTTGGTATTGCATTTATACTTTATGTGTATCCCACACTATAGACAGAATTGTAGTGAACTGATATTTTCAAAGAGCTGCTAATATATAAAGCGTGTTTTGCGTGCTTTATGAGGTAAAATGATTTACAATATTTGATCTTTTTAGTAAACACTGATTTGATGCGTTTCTGATTGCCTTACAAATTGGTTTAAAATGTATGACGTCTAAGATTTCCTGACTACATGTAATTTCTTGATTGTAGTAATTATTTACTATTACTAGTATAATTACCACAATAAACTACATTACCGCAGTTTACTATGGTATATTTACTCTAAGGTTCTATATATACACCAGTCTCATTGTTAGACCTGTTTGATATTAAAATGTTTACTGTAAAAATGAACATTCTGTCCTTTACTCAACATTGTTATAAAACTGAGTTTTTATTTGGAATATAAAGATACTTTGAGAAATGGTCAAGAAAATTGGTTACCAACATTTTTAAAAAGGTTTAAATGATGGTTAATTAAATATAAATTATATTGGCTGAGATTGTCTTTAACAATACATAAACGTATGAATTGCATCACTACGTTTATAAGCATATATTTGGTATTAAATGTCTCAAGTACCAAAAAAAGTACCATTTTAACTAGTTTACCAGTAATCCATTTATTCCTTTCCAACTTCAAAATGTATTAGCAAAATTGAAATCTCAATTCACTTGCACACGTTGCGTTTTACCATTCTAATAATGCATGGGAAAGTTATTTAGTGGGACTGTTGAATCTTATGACTGGTAAAGCAAATATACTTCTGGCATGAGATCAGTTTGATGTCTAGAGGCAATCCCAACAGGTTTAACAAGGATCTGTCAGTGTATGTGACCAGCGAAGAATGAGGATGGGTTAATTCACATTATGAAATTCGTAATGCAATGAAAGAGACATGTTAACAGAAGAAACAGCCTTTTATTGACATCTGTACAAACATGAGGAAGAGTAGGACAAAGAAAAAGGACTTTGGAAGGTTTATTTTCCTTGTACTTGAGCAAAATGATACAGCCTGGAAAACGACACATATATTAAAGCGATTTAAGCCAGCTCTTCCTCTCCCTCCTCCTCAAACTCGCCCTCCTCCTCGGCGGTGGCGTCTTGGTACTGCTGGTACTCGGACACCAGGTCGTTCATGTTGCTTTCAGCCTCTGTGAACTCCATCTCATCCATACCTTCGCCTGTGTACCAATGGAGGAAAGCCTTACGCCTGAACATAGCCGTGAACTGCTCGGAGATGCGCTTGAAGAGCTCCTGGATGGCAGTGCTGTTGCCGATGAAGGTGGCGGCCATTTTCAGGCCACGTGGAGGGATGTCACAAACGGCGGTCTTGACGTTATTGGGGATCCATTCGACAAAGTAGCTACTGTTCTTGTTTTGAACATTGAGCATCTGCTCGTCGACCTCCTTCATAGACATGCGGCCACGGAAGATGGCGGCGACTGTGAGGTAGCGGCCGTGACGCGGGTCGCACGCAGCCATCATGTTTTTAGCATCAAACATCTGCTGTGTGAGCTCGGGTACGGTTAGAGAGCGGTACTGCTGGCTCCCCCTGCTGGTCAGAGGAGCGAAGCCGGGCATGAAGAAGTGGAGACGAGGGAAGGGCACCATGTTGACAGCCAGTTTGCGGAGATCAGCATTGAGCTGGCCGGGGAACCGGAGGCAGGTGGTCACGCCACTCATGGTGGCAGAAACGAGATGGTTGAGATCACCGTATGAAGGTGTGGTGAGTTTGAGCGTGCGGAAGCAGATGTCATAAAGAGCCTCGTTGTCAATGCAGTAGGTCTCGTCTGTGTTTTCAACCAGCTGGTGGACAGACAGCGTGGCGTTGTAGGGCTCCACCACTGTGTCGGACACTTTTGGTGAGGGCACCACGCTAAAGGTGTTCATGATGCGGTCGGGATACTCCTCACGGATCTTGCTGATGAGGAGGGTGCCCATACCAGAGCCTGTTCCTCCACCGAGGGAGTGGGTGAGCTGGAAGCCCTGCAGGCAATCGCAGCTCTCGGCCTCTTTGCGAACCACATCCAGGACAGAGTCCACAAGCTCCGCTCCCTCTGTGTAGTGGCCTTTAGCCCAGTTGTTTCCAGCACCACTCTGACCTGTTTTGATTAATAAATTCTTAATTTCCAAATTTCAACAACAAACATGATATTTTTATTAAGTATTTAATATGAACACCCACCAAAAACAAAGTTATCTGGTCTGAAAACCTGACCAAAGGGTCCGGACCTCACAGAGTCCATAGTACCAGGCTCCAGATCCACCAACACGGCACGGGGCACATATTTGCCTCCTACAAGATTCCAAAGGCAGGGTTATACCTTGGTAAAACTATAAAATAAAAATTACATCATTTGTAAAACATCACAAAATGTCATAATGATATGCTGTTGCACCTGATGCCTCGTTGTAATAAACATTGATTCTGTCGAGCTGAAGGTCGCTGTCTCCATGATATGTGCCAGTGGGATCAATACCATGCTCATCGCTGATCACCTCCCAGAACTAATGAAAAAAAAATATATATATATTAGTGTAAAAACAGACAACCGTAAATGTAAATAATAATAAAAAAAAAAAATTTACATGGACTGACATTTTAGTCATTAAAACTGCTTATCAAATGATCACAAACTAGTTTTACAAATATTTAAAAACATTTCTTATTAACACTGTCTATCTACAGATATTGTCTGTAGATAGATTTTGGATTTTATGAAGAAAATGTGTCCACCTTATCCTTTTATATCGGTTACAACTCGCCTACGTTGTAAACAATTCGTCTTCTTTAAACTCCTCCCGCCTAAAATTCGCGCGCGCGCCATGAGCACCGGTTGGCTGAAATCCATTTCCGGTGCGTTTCAACGTAATCGATTTGCTGGGGCTAAAATATTTTTTAAAAATGCAAAAATAATAAAATTAGCATATTTCGCTTTGATTTTAATAGGATTTAGTGCGTACTACTATTGTAGTCCAAAAGCCGGAGTTTGGTCGTATTTAAACGGCGCTTAAACGTCCACTTCCTTTTTGCCGCACTGCAGTGGATCTGACAAAGGGAAGTTCCAGACAGACGCCGGTGAGCACAACCAGCTGGCACCAAAAATTATACATTCACTAGACAACTGCTAAATTTCGTCGTATTTTCACAATACATCAAACGTTTTACAATTGAACAAAATCAACAGGTAATGGGGAAGCACATGGATGGCCTAGATTTCATTTGGGCGACATCAGAATTTCATTTTTAGGCGGGTCGCATTTAACTACGAACAATACAGCACGGGAAAAACAATATAGAATTTAATTAAGCATTTATTTTACAATTAACTCGAAGAAAACGCAAATTGTTGATTGATATAAATCTCCTATTGTGTAAATACACATTAAACCAACAACTGCAGATTTGGATTAAATGAACACACACCTTGGCTCCAATCTGGTTTCCGCATTGTCCAGCTTGAAGATGCACGATTTCCCTCATTTTAGCTCGAGTGGTTGGGGTTTGAGAAAGCAGCAAACCTTTTTCTTTCTTCTACTGGTTGGGAGTAGACGCTTCCCCCATATAAATAGACTCTTCCCTTCCCCCGCTCCACACACTAGGTATGTATCAGCACGCCATTAGCTGTCTTCGAAGAGCACGCCCTATAAGCATAATTCTAACCAATCACAGTTGATCTCAAGAGTACGGACTGGCCCTCCTCTCCTGTCAATCACATTTCAGTCGAACGTATGATTTTATACCGCAGCAGGTTTTGTACAGAAAAAAAGAAAAGAAAATAGTCGACATACCACATAAGCAAAGCCCTGTAATGAAGCTGTAAATCGCACACACTGAAAACGCTTGTTTGCTTATGACACGGACATGTTTTGTATGCCACTGTTCAGTCTAAACAGCTATAAATAAAAACAGGAAGTGAAAATATAACATATTTACACGTCAGAGACATCTTAACATGAATTCAATAGATTATTTAATGAATAAACACAGAACATATCATTGTCCCCGTAATGTATGGCGCATTGCTCATTTACTGCATGACGGTAACATTACTTTCCTCCATTACTCTTTCCTCCATTTTCTTTAATTATATGTAATTAAATGCTGGCTACTGGCTAAAACACACTCACACCCACACCCAGATCGATAGATAGATAGATAGATAGATAGATAGATAGATAGATAGATAGATAGATAGATAGATAGATAGATAGATAGATAGATAGATAGATATTGTAAATATATATATATATATATATATATATATATATATATATGTATATATATATATATATATATATGTATATATATATATATATATATATATATATATATATATATATATATATATATATATATATATATATAAAGAGTTTAGATGCAAAAACCTCTAAATGACGTCTGAAATTGTTAAAAATTGCATTTTTATCAGGCTCATGTGTGTATGTTCAGTAATATCACTTTTATGGCAAGGAATAAGTCCTTTTCCTGGTCTTTAAAGTGAAATATCTCAACATAATCAAAGGAGGCTGAGAAAAATGTTCATTTTCGATGGAAATTTCAAATGGCACTTTGCATCTGAACTCTTTATATATATATATATATATATATATATATATATATATATATATATATATATATATATATATATATATATATATATATATATATATATGTATGTATATATATATATGTATATGTATATATGTATATATATGTATGTATATGTATATATGTATATATATATATATATGTATATATATATATATATATATATATATATATATATATATATATATATATATGTATGTATGTATGTATGTATGTATGTATATATATATATATATATATATATATATATATATATATATATATATATATATATATATATATATATAATAGGTTTGGAGTTAAAATATAGAGTCTGCATAGTGTATATGCATCAATTGGGGGAAAAGTAGGTTTTATAAATCTAAATAGGGAAATCACATTTGCAGCCAATGACTATCAAATTACATTATTGTTCACAGTCATTTTGCTTTGAAGTCATACTTATATGTGATTTCAGACCCAATATTCAAAGTATAGCGTGGTAAACAATGTTAGAGTGTCACAAGTTGTCACTGAAAGAATGTGCGAATATAAAACTAACTTTACCTCAATTAAGCATCATTACGTCTATGGGAAGTCCCCATAAAGATAGCTGTACAAAGTGTGTGTGTGTGAAAGTTAAACTGATAAATGAGTAATTGAGTATATTTTTATTTGAGTGTTGCTCTTCTCAGGCAGACACAGCTCTGCTTTGGGCGCAGTTGTATTATTACAGCTAATCTGCCCGTAGGAGGGAATGCTTGGTAATATAATCTGCTTTGGCACAGTTGTTGTGACTTTAACTCCGAGAATAAGGGTTTGCCCCAGACCTGCTGCTGTATTACAGGGCAAAGTCCTCAGGGGGTTTAAAGGCTGGCCCGATAAGATTGCAGATACTGTTACAGAAGCAGATGGCACACTGATGCCTCTGATTTCAGTCATTTGTCCTGAATCTTATGTACAGTTCACTCATTGTTTCAGCATTATATTAATTTTCCTTCTGCATAGTCTCTGATTTATCAGGAGTCGCCAGAGTGGAATGAACCGCCAACTATTCCAGCATATTTTTTACGCAGTGGATGCCCTTCCAGCTGCAACCCAGTACTGGGAAACACCCATAAACTCTCACATCCACACACACTCATACACTACGGCCAATTTAGTTAATCAATTCCTCTATAGAGCATGTGTTTGGACTGTGGGGGAAACCGGAGCACCCGTAGGAAACCCACACCAACACGGGGAGAACATGCAAACTCCACACAGAAATGCCAACTGGCTCAGCTGGCACCAGCGACCTTGCTGTGAGGCGACAGTGCTAACCACTGAGTCACCGTGCCGCCCTAAAACAGGTTAATATATAGAGCAAAAAAATAATTAAAAATACAGAACCAGAGCACTTAGATGAGTCAGGGCAAAATTTAAAGGGACAGTTCATCATTTTTCACCCATTTACTCATCCTTTACTCACACTCAAGTGGTTCTAAATGTTTATAATTTTCTTTCTTAAGCTGAACAAAATAACAAGGTATTTTAAGAATGCTGGGGAAAGTCATCCATTGACATCCAAAGTAGGAACAAAATACACTATAAAAGTATGAAGAAGTCAACGGCTGTTTTTTCTTCAGTATATCTACCTCTTTTGGAAGAAACTCAAATGGGATTGTTTTATACGTTCCTACATCCACTTTGAATGATTAAAAAAACATTAAAGTCATCTCTCTTACGAGTAATTTGCTTTTTAAAGTAATTTTTTTAAAGTTCAGATTTAGCGATCTTCAGACTGCCTGTTGCGCTCCCTTCGTAGTGCACTTCGAAATCCTTTAGGCCATTTTGAACGCAGCCGTGGCTCATGATTAAGTTATAGGTGATTTAAAAGCTGTGATTTAAAAGCAGAAATATATGCTACATCAAAATATACAGGATACATTAATGGTTTTAATTCATAGTAGGCTATGAGGAATGTATCTGTACTGTATATGTTATAGGCTACAACAATCTGAATGTGTAGAAGCTGTAAAAGTATTCATTCAGTCATTCCTTTTCCTTCGGCTTAGTCCCTTTATTTATCAAGGGCCACCACAGCGAAATGAACCGCCAACTATTCCAGCATATGTTTTACACAGCGAATGCCCTTCCAGCTGCAACCCAATACTGGAAAACACCCATACACACTCACATTCACACTCATACACTACGACCAATTTAGTTGATCCAATTCCCCTATAGCACTTGTGTTTGGACTGTGGTTCATCAGGGAACCGCCAACTTATCATGTTTTTCACAGCAAATGCTCTTCCAGCTGCAACCCACGACCGGGAAACACTCATTCACACACACACTTATTCACTACGACCAATTTAGTTCATCAATTCCCCTATAGCGCATGTGTTTGGACTGTGGGGGAGACCGGAGCACCCGGAGGAAACCCACGCCAACATGGGGAGAACATGCAAACTCCATACAGATATGCCAAGTGGCCCAGCCGGGATTCGAACCAGTGACCTTCTTGCTGTGAGGCCACAGTGCTAACCACTGAGCCACTGCGCTGCCCTGCTGTAAAAGTAGTTTCGAATAAAAGAAAAAAAACAATAGCCTACTTAAATAATTTCTGAATCTAAATAAGCCTAATTATAAGCAACAAATAAATGACACTTTTTACAATATTATTTGACCATATATCTGATTTATATTTGAGATTAGAATGCATGTTAACTTTTTGTAACTGGTTTTATGTTTTAGATTATGTAATATACTCAATAATGTTTAAAAAGTAAATATAGGCCCTATACAATATGTGCCGTTTACATTCATTCATTTTCCTTTGGCTTAGTCCCTTATCTATCAGCGGTCACCACAGTGGAATGAACCTCCAACTAATTCAGCAATTTTTTTTTTTCGCAGCGGATGCGCTTCCAGCCACAACCCAGTACTGGGAAACACCCATACACTCTCACATTCACACACACACACTCATAAACTGTGTATAATAGTGTATGTGTGTGAATGCAAGAGAGTATGGATGTTTCCCAGTAATGGGTTGCAGTTGGAAAGGCATCCGCTGCGTAAAACAAATGCTGAATAAGTTGGCGGTTCATTCCGCTGTGGCAACCCCTGATTAATAAAAAACCTAAGCCAAAAAGAAAATGAATGAATGAATGATTGTAAAACCATGACACTATATCATGCAACCATCAATAATGCGTTTAATGGAGATTTTTCTCAATATTTAGATTTTTATAAAACATCAGATTCCAGATTTTTTAATTATTGTGTCTCAAATATTGTCCATGCTTAAAAAAACATAATTTCTTTATTCAGCTTCTATGTAATCCATAAATATCAATATACAAAAATGTACCCTCATGTCTTATGTTTTGTGGTCAGGGACACAGTAATATTTACCAATATTTACCCCAATCCAGTCACTTCCCTCATGCTATATACGTTTCCTTGGTAATTATCTTGTATTACTTGGAGATGTGTGATATTACAGTAGTAAAATAGGATGCAAATTGGATTCAGGCTTATCTTAGGGTGTGTTCTCATACTCTTGGGTTATTTAGTCTAGGGCTGTTATATCTTTTATTTTGTGGCGTCATAAAATACAGTGTTTACAATAATACTTTTCCATCATTTGAATGAGCTCAGAAACCAAAATAAGAGCATGGAGAGAAAGCTGACCGCTGGAAAGATCAATTTTTACAAAAATTAATTGCATCTAAAAAATAAAACTGTAATTTAAGTGTGTGTACTGTGTGTATTTATTATGTATATATAAAAACACACATGAATGCGTATAATTTAGAGAATGTATTTATATTTAGATTTGAAATACATATGTATATGATACAAATGATATATAATTAAAATAGCTATGTAACAAAATATATATTTTTTTCCATCACATATACATAAGTAATCACTCACCGGCCACTTTATTAGGTACACCTTACTTGTACAGGGTTGGACCCCCTTTTGCCTTCTGAACTGCTTTAATCCTTCATGTCAGAGATTCAACAAGGCACTGGAAATATTCCTCAGAGATTTTGCTCCATATTGACATGATAGCATCACACAGTTGCTGCAGATTTGTCGGCTGCACATCCATGATGCCAATCTCCCGTTCCACCACATCCCAAAGATGCTCTATTGGATTGAGCTCTGGTGACTGTGGAGGCCATTGTCATGTTCAAGAAACCAGTCTGAGATGATTCGTGCTTTATGACATGGTGCGTTATCCTGCTGGAAGTAGCCATCAGAAGATTGGGTACACTGTTGACATAATGGGATGGACATGGTCAACAACAATACAAACAGACCCTAGAGATGGTTGTGCGTGAAGATCTCAGTAGATCAGCAGTTTCTGAAATACTCAGACCAGCCCGTCTGGCACCAACAACCATGCCACATTCAAAATCACTTAAATCCCCTTTCTTCCCCATTCTGATGCTCGCTTTGAACTGCAGCAGATCCTCTTGACCATGTCTACATGCCAAAATGCATTGAGTTGCTGCCATGTGGTTGGAAGATTAAAAATTTGCGTCAACGAGCAGTTAAACAGTACCCAGTAAAGTGGCCGGTGAGTGTATATATTGCACACACACATGTTATGTCAAAACAAACTTATTTTGGATGCGATTAATCGTGATTTTTTTTGCAAATTCGCAAATTTTTACATTTAAAGGTTTATTTAGCTATATTTTCTGTTGGTCCTGTAATTACTCGTCTTTGAGTGTTTTATTAAGTGTTTTATTTTTATATGTCATTATTTAAATGTATTCTTAATCAAATATTAAGTTCTACATAAAGTGAGAAAAATAATCGCATATGAATGAGCACATTTATTGAGTATATACTTTTAAAATCTTACAAAAATAAAAGTATTTTCCATGTACTCAATATATATTAGAGCTGTAAAGAACTGACATTGTGATATTTTGTTTTTCTGCCATATATATTGTAGTTTCAATATGATTTCACAAGATGACTTGAGTATTTGGAAAGAATTCATAATTTAAATAAAATATACGAAAGTATTCAAAAACTTACAAAATAAACTAAAGCACAGATGAAAGCAGAAGAAAGATAAAGATGAAATAAACTGAGCTTCAAAGTTTTCGGTGGAGTCTAACAGCATTGAGGTTCAGAAATGCAATAATCAAATGTAAATTATAACCACATAGTCTTCGCTGTATAAATTAAACAATATTTGTTAAAATCACACACGTTAGAAATTTATTTATTTGCCCAAATGGTTTAAATTCGCTTGAAATCTTACAGTCACAGGCCTTGAATATACTTACTGTATTAGAACTTATCAGATTATTAGGTCAAGTTTTATTAAACCCAGCATGACATTGCAGATCCTGCAATGTGACTATTGCCGATTTGCGCATTGCGATATCAATACTGAAACAATATGTTGTACAGCGCTAGCATATATAAACTATTCATTGATTGAATTAACACATTAGGTATATTATCATGATCATTACCAGCATATGAGATGACTTATTGTAATATGTGATTTTTGTCATTTTGATTCATATTATCAGGAACTTGTAGAGGCTATAAAATGGGTAATGGGTCAAAACATGATAATAGCATCTACTAAATGACTAATATAACTTTAGACTAAGAGATCAAATCTTTTGGTGTGTTTAGATGTCTTTGTTGTGTTCATATTTTTGTCAAACTAGTTTATTTAGAAACAAGCAGAGACCCATCTTTTCAGATCATCTTGTTTGATTTGCATGGCAGCGTTCACACTTCGCACAAGAGTTTGTTTTAATTGAAACCATCTTTACATCTGATAAATTATGAAAACGAGCACGCCTTGTCCGTCTCTTTTAATACCTCTCTTAATAGTCCTCTAAATAAGTGTACGTCTTTGAAGATTAGGATATTTTCATAATGGTGTAAATCGAACTTTGAAGTAAAACATTCATTATTTCCTAATTATGTTATTACGAACATCTCTTTTTAAAGTGTGTGACACATCTGATTAAGTATAAGTGGCCTTTTACTTCATCAGTATTGTGCTATCTGGAGACACGGATACATTTTATTTTAAAGGGGTCTTATTATGCCATGTAAAATAAGTCTCTGATGTCCCTGGAGTGTTTGTGTGACGTTTCCGCTCAAAATACAACACAAATAATGTTTTATAACTCTCTGAAACAAACCCTTTTAGGCTTTGATCCTATATGTGTCATTTAAGTGACTGACAAATGTATTTCAACTTTTATTTGACAAAATCATGTTGGACCACGGTGGCGCAGTGGGTACCACAATCGCCTCACAGCATGCAGGTCGCTGGTTCGAGCCCCGGCTGGGTGAGTTGGCATTACTCTTCTCCCCATGTTGGCGTGGGTTTCCTCTGGATGCTCCGGTTTCCCCCACAGTCCAAAGACCTGCGATACAGGTGAATTGAATAAACTAAATTGTCCGTAGTGTATGAGTGTGAATGCAAGAGTATATGGGTGTTTTAAGGTGTTGGGTTGCGCCTGGAAGGGCATCCGCTGCGTGAAATCCACTGGATGAGTTGGCGGTTCATTCCACTGTGGCAACCTATGATTAATAAAGGGACTAGGCTGAAAAGAAAATGAATGAATGAATGTTTATTCATGCAATTGGACCAACTCAATTGCATTTAATTGTGTAAATAGCTTTTTGTACTGTATGTATTATATATATTGGATGCAAATCCTGCTCTCAATTAAATTGAGTATACCCAATGAGCTATTTTTTTTTGAGTGTACATTTATGAGTATTTATTTTAAAATGTAAAAAATGAATAGTATTTTCACATATGGTCAATATATAAACCATTAATTCATTGATTTTACAGAAATGGTAATATATCATGATACACAGTTGAAGTCAGAATTATTCGCCCCCCTTTGAATTTGTTTTCTTTTTTAAATATTTCATTTATTCATTTATTTTAAATATTAAATATTTCCTAAATGATGTTTAACAGAGCAAGGAAATGTTCACAGTATGTCTGATAATATTTTTTCTTCTGGAGAAAGTCTTATTTGTTTTATTTCAGCTATAATAAAAGCAGTTCTTAATTTTTTTAAAAACATTTTAGGGACAATATTATTAGCCCCTTTAAGCTAATTTTGTTTACGATAGTCTACAGAACAAAACATTCTTATACAATAACTTGCCTAATTACCCTAACCTGCCTAGTTACCCTAATTAACCCAGTTAAGCCTTTAAATGTCACTTGAAGCTGAATACTAGTGTCTTGAAGAATATCTAGTCTAATATTAAAACTATTATGTTTAGAAATGTCTTCTCCATTAAACAGAAATTGGGGAACAAAATAAACCGAGGGTCTAATAATTCAGGGGGGCCAATAATTCTGACTTAAACTGTATATCATTATATCAGAATATGAGATGACTAACATCACAATGTTTTGTCATGTGGCCCAGCCCTATACACACTAATATACATGGCACCACAGTTCTTACAAACAAACAGTTCAAGTGCACACTCATCACAATCACAATAGTGTTGCGTTAAGGAGGATGTCATGAAAAGGACATCCCTTTTCTTCTCTCGCCACTTCTCCTTTGATTGAGCTTCGTCACAAAAGCATCTCTGCTCTGCTAAATGAATTAATTACACCGTGAGGGGGCTGAGTCTAGAACAGTGAAGCTGTCAGACCTTTGTTTGTACATTTTAATTGATCCTAAATAACCGCAGTATACAGAGCCATGTGAGGACATCATAGCCTGCTACAGTGACTAGGCTGGGTTTTATTGAATCGTCTGCAGTGTCCTTGCTTTCTGTTGGCTGAACATCAGATTAGAGATTCCCTGAGGTGAAAGAGTGAATGTCTCATGTCCTGACTCAGCGTATCTCTAATACTATTGTAAATACTTCAGCGTTTTTGAGCTGTAATATAATAAAATATTAGAATTAATCTCTTATGGTGAAGCTAGTTGTTACTATAATAATACAAACAAATGACCCAAGTTTTCTACAATTTTGTACTACAATACACAGTTTACTGTAGTAAAATCTAAATTATACTACAGTATTTATTACAGTTTGTTAGTATAGTTAATACTACAGCTGTAGAATTCATTAACAAGGTGTTTTTAATAATATAATATGATATATACAGTATTAAACACTACTACATTGGGCAAAAAACACTAGTATTTACCATACTATAGTATTTTTTTCATATGCATCATGTGGATTCATGCTAATACTTAATTATACTGTTACTCATGCTAAAGCTATTACATTTGTTACTCTAATGTGGTGGATGATAAAACGTGCTAAAAAAATAGTCCACATGTTCTTAAATGTGTGTATTTGGGCAACCACCAGCTTCACCTGTCACATTTCAAGTTTAGCAAAGTGCTAAAAACATTAACTGGACCTCATAGTGTAGCCTTATGGCTGCGAGTTACACTCTATATCTTATATATCCTTGCAAACTAAATATAATCATTCAGTATTAGTAGAGTAATCAAATGGCTCATGCTGTAAACACATCCATTGGGAAAACAGTAGCAACCAGTAATGTTTTAGCATGAGTGTTAGCATCCGAGCAGCTAAACAGTGACAGTCTAGGAGTGTAAAGAAGACAGTCTTCACATTACATTAATCATTTGACAGATCTAGTATAGAAAGAGACTTATGATGATAGAAGATAAACATAAAGGGTAAGAAAGTTAAAATAAATAAATAAATAGAAAGTACTAGTAGCCTAGTAATGCTAATAGGCTAGTAGGGGATGGTTGGGAGTGATATCAAGTATCTCTGGCTATTGTTGATGTTGTTTCAAAGATTAAACAAGAAGATTTAATGAAACTTCATCATATTTTCAAAATAATTACAGAAATTATATTAGGCCTAATTTTTAGTATAGTATATTATTCTGACACTTAAATCATGTTATATACAATAAAGATAGATAACTTCTTATTTTATTTTATATTTACTCAAATTAGTTGAACCTGAGAGTACTTTTTAGACCCACTTTAATACAGCTTTGTCGATAATTCACATTTATTTATTTATTTATTTATTTATTTATTTATTTTAAATGTATTCACATTTATTTATTTATTTATTTATTTTAAATGTATTCACATTTATTTATTTATTTATTTATTTAAAATGTATTCACATTTATTTATTTATTTATTTATTTATTTATTTATTTAAAATGTATTCACATTTATTTATTTATTTATTTAAAATGTATTCACATTTATTAATTAATTAATTAATTTATTATTTAAAATGTATTCACATTTATTTATTTATTTATTTATTTAAAATGTATTCACATTTATTTATTTATTTATTTATTTATTTATTTATTTATTTAAAATGTATTCACATTTATTTATTTATTTATTTAAAATGTATTCACATTTATTTATTTATTTATTTATTTATTTATTTATTTATTTATTTATTTATTTATTTATTTATTTAAAATGTATTCACATTTATTTATTTATTTATTTATTTAAAATGTATTCACATTTATTGTTTTTGAAATATGGTCAAAGCTGAATGTACAAATTAAAATACATAAAATACACATTAATATAATTTCTACTGGAAATTGTATGTCACATATTAAAATACATTTGTATAATCACATGTAATTTAAAATGTATTGACTTTAAATATAACATTGAATAACATTCATTCATTTTCCTTCGGCTTAGTCCCTTTATTCATCAGAGGTCGCCACAGCGGAATGAACCGCCAACTTATCATATGTTTTACACAGCGGATGCTCTTCCACCTGCAACCCACGACTGGGAAACACTCATTAACTATGGCCAATTTAGTTCATCAATTCCCCTATAGCGCATGCTATAGAACATGCAAACTCCATACAGAAATGCAAACTGGCCCAGCCAGGACTCGAACCAGTGAGCTTCTTGCTGTGAGGCGACAGTGCTAACCACTGAGCCACCGTGTCACCAAATTTACATATGACAGTTAATAAAAATAGCGTGTTATTAGTCAACACAAAAATAAGTGTATTTCTTTTCAAAATGAAGGGTACATTAATACTTAATCTTAATATTGCATCTTGAAAGCCTTGATGTACACTTTAAATGGCCTTCCATTTCAATAATACTATATGTATAATAATAATAATGTAATAATAATAATATATCATTAATAATTAGCTGAAAGTACATTAAATATACTTCCATTTGAAGGATAACTTGCTTTTCCACAAGATTATCATTCAAAAAATGTCCTAAATCATAAGTAGATTATAGTGTTGTTCCATAAAGTGCCTAATTATGCTCCCTAAAGCCTGTAAGTCTGTGAGTGTTTGTGTGTATATTGCATAAAGCAGACTGCGTGTTAGGGTAAGAGCTCAGTGTCTTGCATAAAAACAGCTGTTTCTCACTCTAGATAGCAAGTGCATATTGATCCCCTCAGGATATCTGGCAACACATGATCGATATGTCGTGATCACTAATCCAGCACTGTGCATGGTGCATTAGAGCCGCAGTTTTGGCATGAACAGCTGCGTCAGACTCAGAAGCACTTACTGGTGTATATTATTCAGGAACTGCCCCTTTAAATGTCAGTGTAGTTGTACAGTGAATCTGCCCTTCCCCCCACACCGCAGCAACAACAGTTAGAAAGAAGCACTGGGTTGCCAAGTCCTCAGTTTTCCCGCAATATTTCGCTACTTGTAGACATTAGTTGTTTTTATTTATTCTGCGGGTTAAATATCTGACATATTGCATCAGTTATATTCACATGCTTGCGCTGAGTTATTTAACCCATACCCTACCATATGTATATCCTACCAATGATAGGAATTGTGCTATAGGATGATGATGAAACTGAAGCACAGTTGTGCGAGGTACTGCGCATGCGCTTGTTTTAGTTTCCCTGGTAACATGACTCTCCATGATTGTTGCTAATTAGCTTTGAAAGCATGTGTAATATACACACGATTTACATATTAATGAATGTTTGAATGTTTAGATTTGTAAAATAAAGTTAATAACAAAGTAATTTCTCAAGTTTGGGGGTTATTTGCTAGCATTTTAACTGGACAGAACACAACAGTCACTTGAGAGACACCATGCTAGCTAGCTGTGATGTTTTATTAAGGTTAGATGATAACGTTATGATATCAGAATCTTTAATATAAATTTGTATTCAAAGAAGAACCCATGGATAATATATAGAGCGGAGGAACTATGATGTCACCTATACCAGAGTAATTGCCGGTTCATTCTGTTCTGTTTGCTTACAAAGTGACCTCTAGCTGTGCTCCTTCGTATCTGCTCTCACTTCTGCAGATATATGTGCCCTCCAGAAACTTGCGTTCTGTGAATGAACGTCGCCTCGTTGTTCCATCCCAAAGAGGGAAGAAATCACTTTCCCGAACTCTCACATTCAATCTGCCCAGTTGGTGGAATGAACTCCCTAACTACATCAGAACAGCCGAGTCACTTGCTGTCTTCAAGAAACGACTAAAAACGCAACTGTTTAGTCTCCACTTTTCCTCCTAATCTGCAATTGCCTCTCTGGCTATACCACTAACTGAGCCCTCTTTCTCTCTCTCTCTCTCTCTCTCTCTATTAAAAAAAAAAAAAAAAAAAAAAAAAAAAAATTTCTACTAATGTTTTGCTTCTTAGACTTTTACACGCCTGAAACTTGTCTATAGCGCTTGTTCACTGCTGCTCTTATAGTTGTGTAAATTGCTTCCTTGTCCTCATTTGTAAGTCGCTTTGGATAAAAGCGTCTGCTAAATGACTAAATGTAAATGTAAATTCCACTGTGGTGACCCCTGATGAATCAGAGAATAAGCCTAAGGATAGTGAGTGATATTATATCATATTTTTGGGTCTTAAGACCATTTTAGACGGCAACATAATTTGGCTTTGTACCAATTCATTCATTCATTCATTCATTCATTCATTTTTCTTCGGCTTAGTCCCTTTACTTACCAGGGGTCACCACAGCAGAATGAACCGCCAGCTTATCCAGCATATGCCAACTGACCTAGCCGGGACTCAAACCAGTGACCTTCTTGCAGTGAGGCCACAGTGCTAACCACTCAGCCACCGTGCCACCATAATTTCAATTAAAATTGTATTTTTATTTTTCCTTTATTTTACCTGAATAATCCCATTGAGATACAAGATCTCCTCTTGCAGGAAGACCTTTTGCCTTGACAGTGTGCTTACAATGTCTTAAAATGCTGTGTAGGCAGCTTTACTACACAGAGGAGCACAGCTTATGTAGCCATTTTGGATTCCTCAGAAGGATCCTCAAACAGTCATCAATACAGCAGCGCAGCAGATGGGGATTAGGAGGCTTTGACAGCAGCTGTAGTGAAGCTGGCTGATTTGCATATGTGTGAGCGATGCACCTCTATTATAGTAAATCATTGACATGTAAGTCAATGCAAGTCCACAGTATCACCTTCCATATTCAGCTGTCTTATGATGAGCCCGAAGAAGCTCTGCTGAGATGTTTAACCCTCCTGTTGACTCAAAAATGACCAGTACTGTTGGGTTGTTTTTTAACTTGAGGTTTGATGACTTAATTTTATGACCCCAACATGAGACTTTTATTTTCATCAAGAAAATGCACATTTTGGGTTGTCCTGAAACATCTTTACAACATCACAAAATTAAAAGTAGTCACACTATCCTTTTACCGGATGTTTATCATTGGCTGATAAACACTAGCTGTGCATATATAGTCCATTCTAAGAGCACACAAGGGTTACATGGCAGTGGTCAGTGTGCATTATGGGCTATTGAGTTATGCAGAGTCACAGCTGTGGGGGTCGGGGCTCGTCTGATTGCGTCTCGCTCTCACTGTCTCTCTAGGGAAGAGCTTGCAGGATATGAGCTCTGATGGTAATTCATGTGGACCGCTGAACCATCCCCCCCCACCCCACCCCTTTACTCTGTGTCTTTACTTTAGTCTGTGCTGAGATGCAGACACTAGAGCACAGATGCAGTACAATACTCAACTGGAGATGCACTGTACATTTGTAGAAAAAAAAACATGCTCACATTTGTGTATTTCTCAGTATTGAAGTCGTCATAGTTGACTCAGAGCGGTGTGAATGGGAGGGTACAACAAATCATTTATTTACTATCCTATTTGCTGAAATAATAACAGAAAAACTCCACTGATAACGGCAGACAGAGGAGAGAATGATGTCAGATTTACTGTCCTGCACGCACACACACTGCATTACACACACCTCACACGAGTGCTTCATTTGTGTTTATGTAATTTTTTTTTGTTATTCAGACATAAACACATATAAATGTTCATATGTAAATATATATATATATATATATATATATATATATAGAAATATTAAAACTTTTTAAGGATTTAAAGATGCTGTTGACCATCAAACACGTCATAACAGTCTAATGGAAAGGCTTCAGCTATGTTTCTATTTAGTGAATAAACTCCAGCATCAGTAAAGTGATGTTATTTTGCTTTAAAGGGCACCTATGGTAAAAAATCTCCTTTTCAAGCTGTTTGGACAGCCATATGTGCATGTATGGTGTATAGAGCGTCATATTGGGGTGATATAAACACACCCAGTGCTTTTTTTTTCAATTTAACAACATAAAAACGGTGGACCAATTGGAGCGGTTTTCAAATCGACCGCAACTTTACGACGGAGTGCGGTCCCCCCGCCCACCAATATTGATTGACAGGCGCGTCATCATATCCTCAGTTTGTTGATTCACGTCCGCCATTTTCAGCGTGAGTGGAAGCGATATCACTAAAGGAACACGCTAGCTCTATTTTTAGATGCAAGGCTCATTGGGCTCAACACAAGATCAATATTCTCCACATTATCGCTCTAATCGGAATTATTGGTTGTATCTTTAGGTAGGTTTGCAAACATGTGTACTTCTCATTGAGTCTACCTTATACTTCAGCCGTTTGCATTTCTCGTGATCCCAGAAGCTCCCTGTGATCTTAACTAGCATGCGTTTTAGAATGCTAAACATCGGTTTCTATCAGGGTACACTCAAGTTGACGGCTGGGCGCCGCGGACCGCTGCAGAAACCTATGTTTAGAATTCAAAAATGAGTGGCGCGACGATTCGGGACACGTCATGTATCTGCCGCGCCACAGAGAGTGTCTGGTGTGCCGTGTCGCGGCTTCGAGCGGCGCATCCGGTGCCTCAGTCAAAGTTAATTCAGTGTGTGTGGTTATTAGTTTCTGTGTACAAGCTCGGCACTTGAATCTAGCACACAGTTGGCTGTAAAACTGTACAAAGACACAAATGATTTTGTACTCTCTGCTTGGTCTGTGTCAGAGTCATATATGTACGACTGAATGCTGATCCTCTCACTCCTGCTGCTTCTCGCAGTCTGCCTGTCAGACTCTGTTGCAAACGCAGAGCGGGTGAGCTCATGGCCCCGCCCCCTTGTTACGCTGGCGGGAAGCCGAAACTAATCTACATGTGAAGCAACACACCCCTAAATCAGCGAGCTGTGGACACGCCCCCAACATGACACAATTTAACACATTATAATAAAACAATCTGAGTTGTGTTTTAAACTGAACCTAAACTGGCACACTCAGAAGAACCAGAATATTAATATTAAATCATAAAAAAGAGGTCAACTATGTGCCCTGAAATAGATGATGTGATAATAAAAATGTGCATGATGGACATCATTAGTGCACAAAGCAGCGTTCCCAGCACATTGTAAAACATCTGAAATGTTGTTTTGCTGATTTCTAAAACCCCTCATCTGTCAGTCCGTCATCACAGTGCTTCAGTATTATTTTTCTATTATTATTCCCTCCAGAACTGTCTCGAGCATCTGTCTGCGTTCTCAAAGAGCATCTCACACCTCCAAAAGCCACCGCGTTCATTGCGTTTCGTCTTCATCTTTTGAGGCGCAACTCATTTATTAGAGAAGAAAAAAGACCCTAGTGACGTCTCCTACCGCACTAAACTACATTTCTCTGTTTGATATTTACTCCAGTTTATCAGGACGTGATGATTTTGTTCTCTTTCACTCACTGGATGTTAATATTTTAAACGGTGTTCCAGTTTTGCACATGCATTTAGAATCAGAATCAGAATCAGAAAGAGCTTTATTGCCAGGTATGTTCACACATATGAGAAATTTGTTTTGGTGACAGAGCTTCTACAGTGCAGCAGAATTACAGAGACAGGACAAAAAACAGATAATAAATATATTTAAAAAATAGAAGTAAGGCAAGGCAAGGCAAGTTTATTTCTATAGCACATTTCATACACAGTGGCAATTCAAAGTGCTTTGCACAAACAGGAATAAAAGAAACAAGTATAAGAGAGATAAAAACAAATAATAATAAAAATGGTTAAAAAAAATTAAATAAGCATGAAAACAGATAAAATGTGCTATAAAAGAATGAAAAAGAAGAGAAAAACACAATAGTGCGAT